>NC_133346.1:29250195-29550195 GCF_030506205.2 Paramisgurnus dabryanus
GGATATCATTTCTAAATATTATACATATATTTATTAATGCACCAGCGTGAAAGCTGCAGAAAAAATACTCTAAATAGGATATTTAGGCTAAATAAATGTTCACATGCTGATTTTCCTTTATTTGGGATTTTAAAAAGAAGTAGAAAATATGTTGAATGCATAACGTTCAGCATTTCTCCCAAAAGAAATCAACAGAATTTCAACGTAAGGTAAGCAAACCAATTAGGGAGATTGTACATTTATTTTAAATGACGTGAACAATGTTGATTCAACATGATTTTAGCATACATGCCTGACGTTGATGCGGCAACCACCAGAGATGATGGTTGAATTTTGCAGGCTGCGACCTTCTAAGGACGTATTTTAAGACTGATTGCGTCACAGCAGCGCGACTTGAGGCTGTGACTTGTGTTAATATTATTCTGTTTATGTTGCGTATTTCTAAGGTTGATTAATTTTATATACTGTTGAATAGTTTAATCTTCATCAACGTGTCATATTTTCGAAAATAAATGAATATTTTTCTGATTCCATATTTATTTAAATAAGTCAGAAACGTCTCCGCTGTGTCCTGCTGACAGGCGCGGTGGGCGCGTGCAACATGTGACGCAAATTATAGGTCCTCCGAGGGTTAGACTGTCTCATTTCAGTTCTCTTCGCGGACTTCCAAGGCTGCCACCTTGAAAGACAGAGTGCTCCCCTTTTAAGGTTGTATGCTTAGAAGGTCGCAGCCCTTGAATTGGGACACAGCTTCTTTCTGCACGTAATACACTTTTGAAAGATGCTTTGACAGATTGCTTGTGTTTCCGCCCTTACATGCAAACATCTTGTTGCACTTACCTGTATGACAACGAGCGTTGTCTGCATCAACTCTAGTGAAGTATAACCACACTTTTGAATGTTTTCCTCTATCCGCCATTGTCAGTCTTGTTATTAAGCGGGAGTTTTCGTGCTGTTATGCGTGTGCGTGCGCCGCGCTCGTTGTTGTGGTTGTGTTTGACAGACAGCCAGCCTCCGCGGCGCGCAGAGAGATCTCGCAGATCTCACAGACAAACCAGAGTCGTATAATAATAGAGTTACGACACTCACATAGACGTCCGTTGTAAGAATGGAATGCGGAAGAAACAGCGTTTCATGTAGTGACCGGTAGTGACGCATAGTTCCAAACGCAGCACTGAAGCCCATTCATTTCAATGGCACCTGCTGGTAAATCAATGAAATTACCGTTTCTCTTTACATTTTCGGACATTTCATTAATATAGTCAACAGTGATATTTTATGAACTCTGCTGTAGGTAATGATTATCGTTAATAATAACTAGTAAAATTTTTATATTTTAATGAGTTGTGTATAATGTGTGAATAATATAGATTTAATGGTTTAATATTTTATTACTGGTGGCCATCTACTTTATACTTATCTTTTTTATATGTTACGAGTAACACTAGGGGGCAACAGCGACAAGCTAAATGCCTTATAAGAAAGTCACACTGCTTCACAATGCTGCTATGTGTTTCATTGTGTTTGGTAAGTAATACGAGTGATGTATCCTCGAAAATCATGTATGATTATATTAACATTTAATGTGAATTTAAAATATGAATTTAGTGTGTTTCTGTTATGCTTCACTGTTACAAATAACCGCGTTGGCGATCTTTTTTGTGATTTTAATATAGTAAAAGTGTAGGAATTATGTTTTTAGCAGATTGATAGCCATTTATATAGCCATATTTTGGTACAAAAATAAAAGATAAACTGTGTTGCTGTAGTTGGTATAGATAACCACAGTTATATTTGGGTCACAATTAACTGTTTATCTTTATTAACTGATTTGCTGTATTTCCATCACTCCCTAGTAAAAAAAACCGTTATAAACACAGTAAGTATAGTGATCAATTCCCATTACAAGCTAATATTTACCTAAAATAGCTGAAAACCTATGCAAACAGATTGACAGCCCTGCTTGGTTTGGAACTGTAGAACGTTACCTGAATCACGTGTCCGCGCGGCGGCGAGATCAAAGCGTTTCGTAACTCTGTTATTATACGACTCTGAGACAAACGTCTTAATCGCAAATTAGAAATGTTTGGTGAGATAAAATGTGCATGAAAACATTATTAAGCAAGAATACATAGTACATTTATTTTAATTTTTTTCTCCAGGACCGAAAGCAGAACCGATAGCGTCAGATCTTACTGATACTACGGTCTTTCATAATTTAGCCCCGGGGCCAGTTTAATACCGGGTTTCGGTACCCATCCCTAGCTGTCACATTCAATTTAGCCGAACGCGTTAGGTGCTCTGCGTGATCATATTTAGGCGTTCATCAAACTAAACATCAAAAAACTGATTTTTTCGACAGGTATACGTTTTAAAATGTATTTAAAAAGGTTGGTTAACTTGTCAAAAGTTCAGCTACAAAACAGGTAAGCCGTTTTTTTTTTTTTTTGTGATGACACCAAAAATATCTCTACCGAATCTTGATTTAATATTATGGTCGGTGTTAACTTTCAAATGATAGAAAATAGATTCCTGAAACAAATGTTATAAGAATCATCAGGTGTTTCAAGTGAATAGAGAGATGATCAAAGTGAACGTAAGCAATCAAATATTTCTGTGCAAAATAATAAAGCATATATAGTGTCTATAAAATCATTAATTTCAGTGTTTTCTGGTTATAAATTAACCGTTTAAGGAATTGTATATAAAGCTTGTTTTTTATAATTTACAGTAAAAAATTATATGTAATTTCTCGTCTTTTATTTCCTTGCCACGCTAAATCTCAAAATGAAATAAGATTGTTGAATTTAGCCGTGGCTTCCGAGGCAGAATCACATTTGTTATTTATTAGATTTAGTTATCAAAATGTTTTGTGTAATATCTTTGTGTGCTGTTCTGTACATCTTGGCTTTAAAATGAGGAATCATTTAATGAATGTTTAGAAACACGTTATCTTTCATATTAACTTAAGATAAAAACGCGTCCTCAGTTTCGTCTTTGTTCATCACTTGAAAGGCACTTGGGGTCACTTTATCAGAAGGCTGTCTGTGTGTTGCCTTCAGAAATGCAAAAACTGATATTTCAGACAGAAATTTTAAAAAGCTCACTAATGATTGCAGGGAATAGCCTACAGTAAGTGAGAGATTTTCTTGCGCAGGAACTGCATTCACGCACGGACATTCAAAGCAAAGCGATTAAGCATAATTTTAAAGGGAGTATCAACTTTTTATAAAATGCGGTAGTTATTTTTTTCCGGCATCTCGGGGCCCCTCCCATCCCGAGGCCCTGGGCTTAAGCCCAGATAAGCCCATGCATTAATGTGGCCCTGCCTGTCTAGGATCCCCTTCTTATTTATTCCAGGGAAGAGTGATATCCAGAATAGCAACATTATCATGTGCAATTCTAATCTGGATCTCGGAATCCTCCAGTTCATCATAAGACACAGCAACTAATGACCCCGGCTTTTCAATCAAAACCACTACATCATCAGATTTATGGTCATCAGGAGTGGATCTTTGACTGGTAGAAAAGCTATCCTCCTCTTCAATGAACGATGAATGACTGACAGGCACAGGATCACTTGTTTGAAGAAGTGGTTGTCCTGATATTCTTGCCATGCTAGTACTCTCTGTCTGTTGAAAGGACACAAACATTTGAAGATATACATTGTAGGACTGCATGATAAATCACATGCGTATCCCATCATTAAAGCCGGTTCCGTGATTAGTAGTAGAGCCGTTCACTGAAGTAATATCCCATTCATAATCACGGACAAATCATCTGCGATTATGAATGTGATATTACATAGCTTGTCAGTGAACTATGGCTCTGTGTAGTAAATGCCGCTTCACCTGAAAGGATCCAGGTGATGGCGATTTACTACTACGGACCCGGCTTGACAAGATACGCATGACAATCACATGCGATTTATCGTGCAGCCCTAAATTACAGTGTATGTATATGTGCATATAAAACAGGAATATAGATATCCAAAACACAGTCGCTCTCTCCAACAGATAAACAGGAAGCATATAAACATCAAAGATGATTATATATATATTAGTGTATACTTGATTTACTAACCCATTCTCTCTCTCTCTCTCTCTCTCTCTCTCTCTCTCTCTCTCTCTCTCTCTCTCTCACTATAAATACATGACAGACATAACTTACACATAAATTACTTTATTTAATCCATAACTTCGTTCTGGTTCGTCAAGAGCAAAGTCTGATGAATCTTGGGGAGAACTGTCCTGTTCCATCGTGCATACGTACAGTTGTAGCATTCTAAGTCTGCTCATACAGTTCATTCACTGTAATACTGAATGGAATTGGGGTCTGGCTGAAATCTCCCATCTCAAAAGTATAGCTTTCAGCTGGTCCTTTTGAAGAAAACCCTTTAGGAAAAAACTAATCCTTCCCAATCATCATCAGTTCCTCAACTGAAGTCTTCTTTTTAACCGTCACATGTCGCATTCCACCTCCATGTTTTGTCTGAACCTGGTGAAATTCTCCTTTATGAAAATGATGCCACCCAATATCCAGTCGTCTTATCTCTTTAGATGCATGTTTATTGCCGATACCTGAATGTTAGCTTAATAAACCCCCATCATTTGCTGATGTAGTGCAGTGCAGTGGACTTGGTGGTTTCACAAAAAGGTGAAAAGGCGAAAGGTTTCTGGTGAGCACGCGAAAGGTTTCTGGTGAGCACGCGAAAGGTTTCTGGTGAGCACGCGAAAGGTTTCTCATGAGCACGCGAAAGGTTTCTCGTGAGCACGCAAAAGGTTCTCGTGAGCACGCAAAAGTTTCTCGTCAGCACGCGAAAGTTTTTTTTTTTTTTTTAAATGTCCCCTCAGAAGCTCCGTAGTTTATCCCTGTTGCTGTCTGTTTATTTTAATACCCCGTGTATTTAGTTTTTTGAGTGGTTGTTTAATTTTTCTCTGAACTTATTCTTGTTGTCATTGATAGTAATTTTCTATTTGTCTTTTGCATTTGTAATTAATAAAGCATACATAAATACAAAAAAACAACACAAAGCCGTCTGATCGAAGTAGCTTACATAGGTTTACATTGGTTGCAATAAGAATTTATAACAATCGACTAAAAGATAAATTCTTAAAAGTATACAAGTTCACTGCATAAACTCATAAACGTTGTTGCTGTTAACTTTTGATCCGTTGTAAATGTTCCCATCTTGCCTTAAAAGAAACTTTAAATAGACTCACCTGTAAGTAAATGTAAGCCATGACGACAAGCTGAGTTTTGATCTGTTGAACAAAGATCCTCTCACTGTTCGACTGGTTTTCTTGCCCCGATGACTTTTATGTCTGCATGTCCTGGATTTGCAAAAAAATATTGTAATATTAATTAGAACTAAAACATCCATCATGACCATAACAAAACATAAAACATTAATATTATATAGTAGAGTTGTGCATTATAGACCATTTCAAAAGATGTAAACAACACTGGTCCAGAAACACTTCCTGTTTCAGTTTGTGACTGTTTCTTTTTTATTTCACATAAATCATTATCTTTAAGATTTTTGTTTAACTTTTTGATTCAGTTCTATGTGTTCTGTTGGTTGTACTATATCCCAACATTTATCCAGTGTTAAAAAACTGAAACAGGAAGTGCTTCTGGACCAGTGTTGTTTACATCTTTTGAAGTGGTCTATATAGTAACTGATGCTGATATGTGAAATGCATCTCAATGCAAAGCAAATGCCACAATACATTAATGCTCCTGTTTTTTGCTCCTTATTACGATGCAATATGATTCATTGCTATTACTTTGCCATGCAATCCGATTTTAATTTGATATAACACAATGCAATCTTATAATATCCATATTATTATCCATATATTGGACTTAACAGGATGTAACGTGGATATAACGTCTATTTAATTAACTAATGGGAATTGTATTAGGCAAGGCAAGGCAAGTTTATTTGTATAGCACATTTCATACACAGAGGTCATTAAAAGTGCTTTACACAGAAATGAGAAAACAATATATAAAAAAGAAAAATAAGAGATACAGGATAAAATCACAATAAAAACAAAGATACATGAGAATTTAAAATAACAATTAAAGAAAATAAATGTGATTTCAACAAAAACAGTTTAAAATGTTAAAAAGAATAAAACAGGAGTAAAAGTGACTTGAGTTAAAGATGGTTCACTTCAAAATGAAAAACTCTGCCACCACCCACCCATCCCCACGCTGCTCCAAACCCGCACGCATCCCCCTCCTCCAACGAACACAAAAGAAGACACCCCGAGAAATGACGGCAAACACACAGCAGCAAGATACCATAGACCTCCATAGCAGGGAAGAGAAAATATTTTGTAAGTATTTGGATAAATGACTAAGAAAATATTTTGTTAAATGATGGTAAGAAGTTCCATCATATTTTTTTTATTCCTACCATGTGTTACGAATCACACAACTCAGGAATCCCAGTGCAGAGGGTTTTAATCAGGTATGTAAATGCAGGCAACACTCAATGACGTCAGTAGATGTATGTATAGGAGAATAACACTCAATGTCTTCATGAAATGTGTATAGGAGAAAAACACAGTGTCCGTGAGTGTAAGGTGCGAAAAAACTAGAAAAACACTGGAGAGGTGAAACACAGCGGTGTCCTCTCGTAGCTCTCAAACGTGGGAAACACAGCAGGGCTGTAGGACATCCACAAAATGTAATATAATGGGCAAAGGCAGCAGAAAGCACAGATATAAATGAGTTAACTTTCAGACCTAGACTTGACAAGAACTAGCAACGCTAGCGGGCACGAACATACTAAGACGAACTTGCCAGGAACAGGGGAAACGAGGGGAATTTAAATCAAACCGGATGGGTAAACAATGAGAATCAGGTGTGGGACGCCGGTGAGAAGAGTCGGAGATAATGAGGTCACCAGGTGGAAGGCGCGCACGCGTGGAGCTGTCAAAACACAAACACAACACAACACATGGTGAAACAAAAACAAAGCGGCCAATGAGACCGAAATCATGACAGGACTCCCCCCTCACGACCGCCACCGGGCGGTCCATGAGGAGGCCCACCCCGTCGCCGGGGGAGATCCTCTATCAGCCCAGGGTCCAGAATGTCCCGGGCCGGTACCCAACACCTCTCCTCCGGACCATAGCCCTCCCAGTCTACGAGATATTGAAATCCCCTACCCGGCGACGCACATCTAGTAGGGACTTAACTGTATAAACGGGAGCCCCATCTACAAGCTGAGGGGTGGGAGGGGCGGGGGCAGAGGGAATGGGGTTGAGGTGGGAAAAAAGAACCGGCTTAAGTTTGGAAACATGGAAAACCGGGTGAACCCGACCGAGTGCTGGGGGCAATCTGAGCCGAACCGTCACGGGGTTAATAACCTTCACTATGCTGTATGGCCCAAGGAATCAAGGAGCCAGCTTGCGAGAGGGCTCACGGAGAGGTAAATCCTTGGACGAAAGCCATACTTTCTGCCCACAGATAAAACGGGGCGCGGGTCTACGGTGACGGTCGGCCGCGGCTTTGGTTCGTCTGGAAACCTGACGTAAAGTAAATCTAGCCTTCCTCCAGGTGCGTTTGCAACGACGGACGAAGGCCAGCGCAGACGGAACCACCGCATCAGGTTCTTGGGACGGGAATAAAGGAGGCTGAAATCCCATGGACGCCTCAAAAGGGGACATGTTGAGAGACGAAACAGGGAGAGAATTATGGGCGTATTCATATTCAACCCAGGGTAACTGTTGGCACCAGGACCTTGGATATTGCGATGTCAGACAGTGGAGAGCTCTACCTAAATCTTGGTTAGCCCGTTCACATTGCCCGTTGGTCTGAGGATGATACCCCGAAGACAAGCTAGCTGTGGAGCCTATTTGTCTACAAAATTCCTGCCAGAAACGAGAAATAAACTGAGGACCCCTATCTGAAACAACGTCTGTGGGCAGACCATGTAAGCGAAAGACATGTTCGATCATAACCTGGGCAGTTTCCTTAGCAGTGGGTAATTTGGGCAAAGGGACAAAGTGAGCCGCCTTGGAGAAGCGGTCAACAATGGTCAAAACAACAGTGTTTCCCTTAGAACTAGGCAAATTGGTTACAAAATCGATTGCGATATGTGACCAAGGACGAGAGGGAATGGGTAACGGTTTAAGCAGACCAATAGGGGCTTGATGAGAGGCCTTAATACGGGCACAAACCTGACAGGCTAACACAAACTGTCTGACATCGGGACCCATAGAGGGCCACCAAAAACGCTGACGTACGGTAGCCAACGTTCTCCGAACCCCCGGATGGCAAACAAACCTGGACTCGTGACCCCACCGGATGACCTCGGAGCGAAGCGCATTCGGAACCCACAATCGACCCGCTGGGCACCCCTCTGGCACTTCCCCCTCCCGGCCGGCCCGTCTCACCCGTTGTTCTATTCCCCAGCGCAGGGCACCCACCACCCGCCCCTCCGGGAGGATGGTTTCGTCCCCAGCGGAACTGGGGCTTTCGAACAAACGAGAGAGAGCATCGGGCTTTGTATTCTTGGAACCGGGCCGGTACGAGAGGGTGAAGTTAAATCTGTCAAAGAAGAGCGCCCAACGAGCCTGACGAGAAGATAACCTCCTGGCTGAACGGATGTATTCGAGATTCTTATGATCCGTCCAGACCAGGAAGGGCTCCGAGGTCCCCTCTAGCCAGTGACGCCCCTCACCCAAAGCCAGTCTGACCGCCAGCAGCTCCCGATTGCCTATGTCATAATTTCGCTCTGCTGGGTTTAACCGATGGGAGAAAAAGGCACAGGGATGCACCTTGCCATCCTTAGCAGACCGCTGAGACAAAACGGCGCCTACCCCGACATCCGAGGCATCCACCTCCACAATAAATTGAGCAGCCGGAGTTGGAATAGAGAGAACAGGAGCAGAGATAAACTGGGACTTTAAATTATCAAAGGCCTCCTGAGCATTAGAATTCCAGACAAACCTCTCCTTAGTGGAAGTGAGAGCAGTAAGAGGTTGAGCAATCTGACCATAATTCCTGATAAATCGCTGGTAAAAATTGGCGAAACCCAGAAATCTTAATAAATCCTTACGGGAGTCGGGGACTGGCCATTCGGCCACCGCTTTGATCTTGGCTAGGTCGGGACGGATCTCACCGGGGGCAACAACAAAACCCAGGAACGAAACTGACTTACGATGGAATTCGCACTTCTCCGCCTTGACATACAGCTTATTCTCTAACAACCGGCGTAAGACTCGGCGGACATGCTGAGTGTGTTCCTGCATGGAGGGAGAAAAGATGAGAATATCATCTATGTACACAAAGACAAACTTGTTAATCATGTCTCTCAGCACATCATTGACCAGAGTCTGGAAGACAGAGGGGGCGTTACAAAGGCCGAACAGCAGAACGCAGTACTCAAAGTGTCCGGTAGGGGTGTTAAAGGCTGTCTTCCATTCATCTCCCTCTCTTATTTGCACCAGATGATAGGCGTTGCGTAAATCTAGCTTAGTAAAGAACTGCGCCCCCTGCAGGAGCTCAAACGCAGTAGACATTAAAGGAAGGGGGTACCTATTCTTAACAGTAATGTCATTTAAACCCCTGTAATCTATACAAAGGCGCAGGGAGCCGTCTTTCTTGCCAACAAAGAAAAACCCCGCCCCTGCGGAGGGACGGATGAGACCGGCACGCAGGGCATCATTAATATACTGGTCCATAGCCTTTCTCTCAGGACCCGATATCGAATAAAGTCTACCCTTAGCCGGAGAAGTGCTGGGGAGGAGATCAATAGCACAATCATATGGCCGGTGAGGAGGAAGGGAGGTGGCCCGGGCTTTACTAAACACCTGAGCGATATCCGCATACTCCGCCGGGACTCCGGTCAAATCGACCACCGGAACCTGAGGAAGAGAAAGAACAGAACCAGAAACAGCAGAACCAAGGCAAGACACATGACAAGACTGGGACCAAGACAAAATAACAGTATGCTGCCAATCAACGTGAGGATTGTGTTGCGCTAACCAACCATGCCCTAAAATGATGGGAGATAGAGAAGCATGGAGAATATGCAACACAATCTCCTCACAATGATTACCAGACACAGAGACTCACAGGGGGAGTGCAATGTGTGATCCGCGCCATCTGCTGCCCCTTAACTCTTTCACCGCCAGCGTTTTTAAAAAAAGTTGCCAGCCAGCGCCAGCGTTTTTCATGATTTTCACCAAAGTTTAATGCCTTCCAGAAAATGTTCTTCTTTAAATAAATAAACATTCAATATACCAAATGAAAGAACAGACCCTCTGCTTTCAAACAAAAAAAAACGTTTCATCCTACCTTTAGTGGTTCTTTTGCAATCAGCTTTTGAATATGGGTAGGTTTTTGCAAAAACACCATATTTTGAGCAAAAAGCAAAAATAATTCAATTTTTGTGACAGACTTTTTATAGAGATCCCATTCAGAGCGATCTTTAAAACAGACACAGACATGCAGCAGCTTGCCATAGGGCAATACTTCCGGTTTTAAAAAGTTGCGGAAGGGCGCCACCTGGTGGATAATAGCGGTATTGCGGAAAGACGGAAAATCTCGTCATTGGCGGGGAAGCGTTTTCTCTTAATTGACGAGATATCTCGTCAATGGCGGGGAAAGAGTTAAGGGACCAGACATCCAAAGGGGATTGGAGAGGGACAGCCGGGAGATCCAAGGAGCGAACCATGGCTTCATCAATGAAGTTGCCCTCCGCACCAGAATCGAGAAGGGCGGTGGACGGATGATCACGCCCTGCGAAGGACAACATGACGGGGAGCTGGGTGCTGGAAACAGGGGAGAGTTTAGAAGATGTAGCGCCCACCAGGACTCCCAGACTCACTGGTGGGCAGAGGCTTTTAACGGGCAGGTTCTTGCAAAATGTCCGGGTTTCCCGCAATAGAGACAGAGGGCATTCTGCAGTCGCCTATCTCTCTCTGTGACAGGCGCATGCGCCCCAGTTGCATAGGCTCCGACTCGACTGATGGTGACATGGGGGCAGAGGGAGAAGTGGAGGTCTCATCCACAAACACACGCTGGCGCAGAGAACGGCGCTGACTGCGAAGCATCCTCCGGGCTTCGATCCGGAGAGCTAGATCTATAATGGCATCGAGAGTGGGAGGGAGATCGTGAATAGCGATTTCATCTTGAAGCCCGTCTGACAACCTTTCAACAAACTGCGCTCGAAGAGCCGCTTCGTTCCAGCGGCAGGCAGCCGCTAGGGTCTTGAACTCAATGGCGTACTCGGTGACTGAGTGTCTTCCTTGAATCAAATGTGCCAACCGAGCCGCAGCGGCGTCCCCGCGAACGGAGCGGTCAAAGAGTTTTTCCATCTCCGCGCGAAACTCATCAAAGGACCGGCAGCAAGGATCGTCGGCATCCCAGACGGCTGTAGCCCATTCACGAGCCTTGCCAATCAGCAGTGTAATAACGTACGCTACCCGGGTGCGCTCAGATGCATAGCGACGAGGCTGGAGGGCAAAGACAAGGGAGCATTGCGATAAAAACGCTCGACAGGAGGCTGGATTGCCATCATACGGTGGTGGGGCTGAGGCATGAGGCTCCGTCTCTAACTGCTGACTGGTTTGCGAGGTGTTCTGCCGAACCTGGTCAAGATGGGAGGAGAGGTTGGACATGCGTGTGGATAAATCCTCAACCTCCTGTGAAGTGGTGGTGAGACGGGCCGAGTGTTGGCCTAACCATGAGCTCTGCTGGGCGAGCGCCGACCGGAGAGCATCAACCTCCACGGGATCCATACTGGCAAGTTCGTCCTGTTACGAATCACACAACTCAGGAATCCCAGTGCAGAGGGTTTTAATCAGGTATGTAAATGCAGGCAACACTCAATGACGTCAGTAGATGTATGTATAGGAGAATAACACTCAATGTCTTCATGAAATGTGTATAGGAGAAAAACACAGTGTCCGTGAGTGTAAGGTGCGAAAAAACTAGAAAAACACTGGAGAGGTGAAACACAGCGGTGTCCTCTCGTAGCTCTCAAACGTGGGAAACACAGCAGGGCTGTAGGACATCCACAAAATGTAATATAATGGGCAAAGGCAGCAGAAAGCACAGATATAAATGAGTTAACTTTCAGACCTAGACTTGACAAGAACTAGCAACGCTAGCGGGCACGATTATACTAAGATGAACTTGCCAGGAACAGGGGAAACGAGGGGAATTTAAATCAAACCGGATGGGTAAACAATGAGAATCAGGTGTGGGACGCCGGTGAGAAGAGTCGGAGATAATGAGGTCACCAGGTGGAAGGCGCGCACGCGTGGAGCTGTCAAAACACAAACACAACACAACACATGGTGAAACAAAAACAAAGCGGCCAATGAGACCGAAATCATGACAGGACTCCCCCCTCACGACCGCCACCGGGCGGTCCATGAGGAGGCCCACCCCGTCGCCGGGGGAGATCCTCTATCAGCCCAGGGTCCAGAATGTCCCGGGCCGGTACCCAACACCTCTCCTCCGGACCATAGCCCTCCCAGTCTACGAGATATTGAAATCCCCTACCCCGGCGACGCACATCTAGTAGGGACTTAACTGTATAAACGGGAGCCCCATCTACAAGCTGAGGGGTGGGAGGGGCGGGGGCAGAGGGAATGGGGTTGAGGTGGGAAAAAAGAACCGGCTTAAGTTTGGAAACATGGAAAACCGGGTGAACCCGACCGAGTGCTGGGGGCAATCTGAGCCGAACCGTCACGGGGTTAATAACCTTCACTATGCTGTATGGCCCAAGGAATCAAGGAGCCAGCTTGCGAGAGGGCTCACGGAGAGGTAAATCCTTGGACGAAAGCCATACTTTCTGCCCACAGATAAAACGGGGCGCAGGTCTACGGTGACGGTCGGCCGCGGCTTTGGTTCGTCTGGAAACCTGACGTAAAGTAAATCTAGCCTTCCTCCAGGTGCGTTTGCAACGACGGACGAAGGCCAGCGCAGACGGAACCACCGCATCAGGTTCTTGGGACGGGAATAAAGGAGGCTGAAATCCCATGGACGCCTCAAAAGGGGACATGTTGAGAGACGAAACAGGGAGAGAATTATGGGCGTATTCATATTCAACCCAGGGTAACTGTTGGCACCAGGACCTCGGATATTGCGATGTCAGACAGCGGAGAGCTCTACCTAAATCTTGGTTAGCCCGTTCACATTGCCCGTTGGTCTGAGGATGATACCCCGAAGACAAGCTAGCTGTGGAGCCTATTTGTCTACAAAATTCCTGCCAGAAACGAGAAATAAACTGAGGACCCCTTTCTGAAACAACGTCTGTGGGCAGACCATGTAAGCGAAAAACGTGTTCGATCATAACCTGGGCAGTTTCCTTAGCAGTGGGTAATTTGGGCAAAGGGACAAAGTGAGCCGCCTTGGAGAAGCGGTCAACAATGGTCAAAACAACAGTGTTTCCCTTAGAACTAGGCAAATTGGTTACAAAATCGATTGCGATATGTGACCAAGGACGAGAAGGAATGGGTAACGGTTTAAGCAGACCAATAGGGGCTTGATGAGAGGCCTTATTACGGGCACAAACCTGACAGGCTAACACAAACTGTCTGACATCGGGACCCATAGAGGACCACCAAAAACGCTGACGTATGGTAGCCAACGTTCTCCGAACCCCCGGATGGCAAACAAACCTGGACTCGTGACCCCACCGGATGACCTCGGAGCGAAGCGCATTCGGAACCCACAATCGACCCGCTGGGCACCCCTCTGGCACTTCCCCCTCCCGGCCGGCCCGTCTCACCCGTTGTTCTATTCCCAATTGATCTAATTTAAGTTCTGTAAGTTTTGGATTGCTTTCCGTTGTGTTGATGTTGCGCTGTTTCATGCTGTCACTAGGGATGGGTATCGTTAAGGTTTTAACGGTATTACTACTCTTACCGGTACTGCTTAACGGTCCGGTGCTTTAACTGTATTCTTATCGGTGCTTTGGTGGCCAATGTTAACATTTGATCACGAACCTATGTTCACATGATTAAGTTAATTATGTGTCTGCATTTCATTATTACAAATTAATTTCTGGATATCATTTCTAAATATTATACATATATTTATTAATGCACCAGCGTGAAAGCTGCAGAAAAAATACTCTAAATAGGATATTTAGGCTAAATAAATGTTCACATGCTGATTTTCCTTTATTTGGGATTTTAAAAAGAAGTAGAAAATATGTTGAATGCATAACGTTCAGCATTTCTCCCAAAAGAAATCAACAGAATTTCAACGTAAGGTAAGCAAACCAATTAGGGAGATTGTACATTTATTTTAAATGACGTGAACAATGTTGATTCAACATGATTTTAGCATACATGCCTGACGTTGATGCGGCAACCACCAGAGATGATGGTTGAATTTTGCAGGCTGCGACCTTCTAAGGACGTATTTTAAGACTGATTGCGTCACAGCAGCGCGACTTGAGGCTGTGACTTGTGTTAATATTATTCTGTTTATGTTGCGTATTTCTAAGGTTGATTAATTTTATATACTGTTGAATAGTTTAATCTTCATCAACGTGTCATATTTTCGAAAATAAATGAATATTTTTCTGATTCCATATTTATTTAAATAAGTCAGAAACGTCTCCGCTGTGTCCTGCTGACAGGCGCGGTGGGCGCGTGCAACATGTGACGCAAATTATAGGTCCTCCGAGGGTTAGACTGTCTCATTTCAGTTCTCTTCGCGGACTTCCAAGGCTGCCACCTTGAAAGACAGAGTGCTCCCCTTTTAAGGTTGTATGCTTAGAAGGTCGCAGCCCTTGAATTGGGACACAGCTTCTTTCTGCACGTAATACACTTTTGAAAGATGCTTTGACAGATTGCTTGTGTTTCCGCCCTTACATGCAAACATCTTGTTGCACTTACCTGTATGACAACGAGCGTTGTCTGCATCAACTCTAGTGAAGTATAACCACACTTTTGAATGTTTTCCTCTATCCGCCATTGTCAGTCTTGTTATTAAGCGGGAGTTTTCGTGCTGTTATGCGTGTGCGTGCGCCGCGCTCGTTGTTGTGGTTGTGTTTGACAGACAGCCAGCCTCCGCGGCGCGCAGAGAGATCTCGCAGATCTCACAGACAAACCAGAGTCGTATAATAATAGAGTTACGACACTCACATAGACGTCCGTTGTAAGAATGGAATGCGGAAGAAACAGCGTTTCATGTAGTGACCGGTAGTGACGCATAGTTCCAAACGCAGCACTGAAGCCCATTCATTTCAATGGCACCTGCTGGTAAATCAATGAAATTACCGTTTCTCTTTACATTTTCGGACATTTCATTAATATAGTCAACAGTGATATTTTATGAACTCTGCTGTAGGTAATGATTATCGTTAATAATAACTAGTAAAATTTTTATATTTTAATGAGTTGTGTATAATGTGTGAATAATATAGATTTAATGGTTTAATATTTTATTACTGGTGGCCATCTACTTTATACTTATCTTTTTTATATGTTACGAGTAACACTAGGGGGCAACAGCGACAAGCTAAATGCCTTATAAGAAAGTCACACTGCTTCACAATGCTGCTATGTGTTTCATTGTGTTTGGTAAGTAATACGAGTGATGTATCCTCGAAAATCATGTATGATTATATTAACATTTAATGTGAATTTAAAATATGAATTTAGTGTGTTTCTGTTATGCTTCACTGTTACAAATAACCGCGTTGGCGATCTTTTTTGTGATTTTAATATAGTAAAAGTGTAGGAATTATGTTTTTAGCAGATTGATAGCCATTTATATAGCCATATTTTGGTACAAAAATAAAAGATAAACTGTGTTGCTGTAGTTGGTATAGATAACCACAGTTATATTTGGGTCACAATTAACTGTTTATCTTTATTAACTGATTTGCTGTATTTCCATCACTCCCTAGTAAAAAAAACCGTTATAAACACAGTAAGTATAGTGATCAATTCCCATTACAAGCTAATATTTACCTAAAATAGCTGAAAACCTATGCAAACAGATTGACAGCCCTGCTTGGTTTGGAACTGTAGAACGTTACCTGAATCACGTGTCCGCGCGGCGGCGAGATCAAAGCGTTTCGTAACTCTGTTATTATACGACTCTGAGACAAACGTCTTAATCGCAAATTAGAAATGTTTGGTGAGATAAAATGTGCATGAAAACATTATTAAGCAAGAATACATAGTACATTTATTTTAATTTTTTTCTCCAGGACCGAAAGCAGAACCGATAGCGTCAGATCTTACTGATACTACGGTCTTTCATAATTTAGCCCCGGGGCCAGTTTAATACCGGGTTTCGGTACCCATCCCTAGCTGTCACATTCAATTTAGCCGAACGCGTTAGGTGCTCTGCGTGATCATATTTAGGCGTTCATCAAACTAAACATCAAAAAACTGATTTTTTCGACAGGTATACGTTTTAAAATGTATTTAAAAAGGTTGGTTAACTTGTCAAAAGTTCAGCTACAAAACAGGTAAGCCGTTTTTTTTTTTTTGTGATGACACCAAAAATATCTCTACCGAATCTTGATTTAATATTATGGTCGGTGTTAACTTTCAAATGATAGAAAATAGATTCCTGAAACAAATGTTATAAGAATCATCAGGTGTTTCAAGTGAATAGAGAGATGATCAAAGTGAACGTAAGCAATCAAATATTTCTGTGCAAAATAATAAAGCATATATAGTGTCTATAAAATCATTAATTTCAGTGTTTTCTGGTTATAAATTAACCGTTTAAGGAATTGTATATAAAGCTTGTTTTTTATAATTTACAGTAAAAAATTATATGTAATTTCTCGTCTTTTATTTCCTTGCCACGCTAAATCTCAAAATGAAATAAGATTGTTGAATTTAGCCGTGGCTTCCGAGGCAGAATCACATTTGTTATTTATTAGATTTAGTTATCAAAATGTTTTGTGTAATATCTTTGTGTGCTGTTCTGTACATCTTGGCTTTAAAATGAGGAATCATTTAATGAATGTTTAGAAACACGTTATCTTTCATATTAACTTAAGATAAAAACGCGTCCTCAGTTTCGTCTTTGTTCATCACTTGAAAGGCACTTGGGGTCACTTTATCAGAAGGCTGTCTGTGTGTTGCCTTCAGAAATGCAAAAACTGATATTTCAGACAGAAATTTTAAAAAGCTCACTAATGATTGCAGGGAATAGCCTACAGTAAGTGAGAGATTTTCTTGCGCAGGAACTGCATTCACGCACGGACATTCAAAGCAAAGCGATTAAGCATAATTTTAAAGGGAGTATCAACTTTTTATAAAATGCGGTAGTTATTTTTTTCCGGCATCTCGGGGCCCCTCCCATCCCGAGGCCCTGGGCTTAAGCCCAGATAAGCCCATGCATTAATGTGGCCCTGCCTGTCTAGGATCCCCTTCTTATTTATTCCAGGGAAGAGTGATATCCAGAATAGCAACATTATCATGTGCAATTCTAATCTGGATCTCGGAATCCTCCAGTTCATCATAAGACACAGCAACTAATGACCCCGGCTTTTCAATCAAAACCACTACATCATCAGATTTATGGTCATCAGGAGTGGATCTTTGACTGGTAGAAAAGCTATCCTACTCTTCAATGAACTATGAATGACTGACAGGCACAGGATCACTTGTTTGAAGAAGTGGTTGTCCTGATATTCTTGCCATGCTAGTACTCTCTGTCTGTTGAAAGGACACAAACATTTGAAGATATACATTGTAGGACTGCATGATAAATCACATGCGTATCCCATCATTAAAGCCGGTTCCGTGATTAGTAGTAGAGCCGTTCACTGAAGTAATATCCCATTCATAATCACGGACAAATCATCTGCGATTATGAATGTGATATTACATAGCTTGTCAGTGAACTATGGCTCTGTGTAGTAAATGCCGCTTCACCTGAAAGGATCCAGGTGATGGCGATTTACTACTACGGACCCGGCTTGACAAGATACGCATGACAATCACATGCGATTTATCGTGCAGCCCTAAATTACAGTGTATGTATATGTGCATATAAAACAGGAATATAGATATCCAAAACACAGTCGCTCTCTCCAACAGATAAACAGGAAGCATATAAACATCAAAGATGATTATATATATATTAGTGTATACTTGATTTACTAACCCATTCTCTCTCTCTCTCTCTCTCTCTCTCTCTCTCTCTCTCTCTCACTATAAATACATGACAGACATAACTTACACATA
The DNA here is from genome assembly GCF_030506205.2 of Paramisgurnus dabryanus. Taxonomy (NCBI): domain Eukaryota; kingdom Metazoa; phylum Chordata; class Actinopteri; order Cypriniformes; family Cobitidae; genus Paramisgurnus; species Paramisgurnus dabryanus. The sequence continues at coordinate 29,268,399 of NC_133346.1, forward strand.
AATTACTTTATTTAATCCATAACTTCGTTCTGGTTCGTCAAGAGCAAAGTCTGATGAATCTTGGGGAGAACTGTCCTGTTCCATCGTGCATACGTACAGTTGTAGCATTCTAAGTCTGCTCATACAGTTCATTCACTGTAATACTGAATGGAATTGGGGTCTGGCTGAAATCTCCCATCTCAAAAGTATAGCTTTCAGCTGGTCCTTTTGAAGAAAACCCTTTAGGAAAAAACTAATCCTTCCCAATCATCATCAGTTCCTCAACTGAAGTCTTCTTTTTAACCGTCACATGTCGCATTCCACCTCCATGTTTTGTCTGAACCTGGTGAAATTCTCCTTTATGAAAATGATGCCACCCAATATCCAGTCGTCTTATCTCTTTAGATGCATGTTTATTGCCGATACCTGAATGTTAGCTTAATAAACCCCCATCATTTGCTGATGTAGTGCAGTGCAGTGGACTTGGTGGTTTCACAAAAAGGTGAAAAGGCGAAAGGTTTCTGGTGAGCACGCGAAAGGTTTCTGGTGAGCACGCGAAAGGTTTCTGGTGAGCACGCGAAAGGTTTCTCATGAGCACGCGAAAGGTTTCTCGTGAGCACGCAAAAGGTTCTCGTGAGCACGCAAAAGTTTCTCGTCAGCACGCGAAAGTTTTTTTTTTTTTTTTCAAATGTCCCCTCAGAAGCTCCGTAGTTTATCCCTGTTGCTGTCTGTTTATTTTAATACCCCGTGTATTTAGTTTTTTGAGTGGTTGTTTAATTTTTCTCTGAACTTATTCTTGTTGTCATTGATAGTAATTTTCTATTTGTCTTTTGCATTTGTAATTAATAAAGCATACATAAATACAAAAAAACAACACAAAGCCGTCTGATCGAAGTAGCTTACATAGGTTTACATTGGTTGCAATAAGAATTTATAACAATCGACTAAAAGATAAATTCTTAAAAGTATACAAGTTCACTGCATAAACTCATAAACGTTGTTGCTGTTAACTTTTGATCCGTTGTAAATGTTCCCATCTTGCCTTAAAAGAAACTTTAAATAGACTCACCTGTAAGTAAATGTAAGCCATGACGACAAGCTGAGTTTTGATCTGTTGAACAAAGATCCTCTCACTGTTCGACTGGTTTTCTTGCCCCGATGACTTTTATGTCTGCATGTCCTGGATTTGCAAAAAAATATTGTAATATTAATTAGAACTAAAACATCCATCATGACCATAACAAAACATAAAACATTAATATTATATAGTAGAGTTGTGCATTATAGACCATTTCAAAAGATGTAAACAACACTGGTCCAGAAACACTTCCTGTTTCAGTTTGTGACTGTTTCTTTTTTATTTCACATAAATCATTATCTTTAAGATTTTTGTTTAACTTTTTGATTCAGTTCTATGTGTTCTGTTGGTTGTACTATATCCCAACATTTATCCAGTGTTAAAAAACTGAAACAGGAAGTGCTTCTGGACCAGTGTTGTTTACATCTTTTGAAGTGGTCTATATAGTAACTGATGCTGATATGTGAAATGCATCTCAATGCAAAGCAAATGCCACAATACATTAATGCTCCTGTTTTTTGCTCCTTATTACGATGCAATATGATTCATTGCTATTACTTTGCCATGCAATTCGATTTTAATTTGATATAACACAATGCAATCTTATAATATCCATATTATTATCCATATATTGGACTTAACAGGATGTAACGTGGATATAACGTCTATTTAATTAACTAATGGGAATTGTATTAGGCAAGGCAAGGCAAGTTTATTTGTATAGCACATTTCATACACAGAGGTCATTAAAAGTGCTTTACACAGAAATGAGAAAACAATATATAAAAAAGAAAAATAAGAGATACAGGATAAAATCACAATAAAAACAAAGATACATGAGAATTTAAAATAACAATTAAAGAAAATAAATGTGATTTCAACAAAAACAGTTTAAAATGTTAAAAAGAATAAAACAGGAGTAAAAGTGACTTGAGTTAAAGATGGTTCACTTCAAAATGAAAAACTCTGCCACCACCCACCCATCCCCACGCTGCTCCAAACCCGCACGCATCCCCCTCCTCCAACGAACACAAAAGAAGACACCCCGAGAAATGACGGCAAACACACAGCAGCAAGATACCATAGACCTCCATAGCAGGGAAGAGAAAATATTTTGTAAGTATTTGGATAAATGACTAAGAAAATATTTTGTTAAATGATGGTAAGAAGTTCCATCATATTTTTTTTATTCCTACCACGTGTTACGAATCACACAACTCAGGAATCCCAGTGCAGAGGGTTTTAATCAGGTATGTAAATGCAGGCAACACTCAATGACGTCAGTAGATGTATGTATAGGAGAATAACACTCAATGTCTTCATGAAATGTGTATAGGAGAAAAACACAGTGTCCGTGAGTGTAAGGTGCGAAAAAACTAGAAAAACACTGGAGAGGTGAAACACAGCGGTGTCCTCTCGTAGCTCTCAAACGTGGGAAACACAGCAGGGCTGTAGGACATCCACAAAATGTAATATAATGGGCAAAGGCAGCAGAAAGCACAGATATAAATGAGTTAACTTTCAGACCTAGACTTGACAAGAACTAGCAACGCTAGCGGGCACGAACATACTAAGACGAACTTGCCAGGAACAGGGGAAACGAGGGGAATTTAAATCAAACCGGATGGGTAAACAATGAGAATCAGGTGTGGGACGCCGGTGAGAAGAGTCGGAGATAATGAGGTCACCAGGTGGAAGGCGCGCACGCGTGGAGCTGTCAAAACACAAACACAACACAACACATGGTGAAACAAAAACAAAGCTGCCAATGAGACCGAAATCATGACAGGACTCCCCCCTCACGACCGCCACCGGGCGGTCCATGAGGAGGCCCACCCCGTCGCCGGGGGAGATCCTCTATCAGCCCAGGGTCCAGAATGTCCCGGGCCGGTACCCAACACCTCTCCTCCGGACCATAGCCCTCCCAGTCTACGAGATATTGAAATCCCCTACCCGGCGACGCACATCTAGTAGGGACTTAACTGTATAAACGGGAGCCCCATCTACAAGCTGAGGGGTGGGAGGGGCGGGGGCAGAGGGAATGGGGTTGAGGTGGGAAAAAAGAACCGGCTTAAGTTTGGAAACATGGAAAACCGGGTGAACCCGACCGAGTGCTGGGGGCAATCTGAGCCGAACCGTCACGGGGTTAATAACCTTCACTATGCTGTATGGCCCAAGGAATCAAGGAGCCAGCTTGCGAGAGGGCTCACGGAGAGGTAAATCCTTGGACGAAAGCCATACTTTCTGCCCACAGATAAAACGGGGCGCGGGTCTACGGTGACGGTCGGCCGCGGCTTTGGTTCGTCTGGAAACCTGACGTAAAGTAAATCTAGCCTTCCTCCAGGTGCGTTTGCAACGACGGACGAAGGCCAGCGCAGACGGAACCACCGCATCAGGTTCTTGGGACGGGAATAAAGGAGGCTGAAATCCCATGGACGCCTCAAAAGGGGACATGTTGAGAGACGAAACAGGGAGAGAATTATGGGCGTATTCATATTCAACCCAGGGTAACTGTTGGCACCAGGACCTTGGATATTGCGATGTCAGACAGTGGAGAGCTCTACCTAAATCTTGGTTAGCCCGTTCACATTGCCCGTTGGTCTGAGGATGATACCCCGAAGACAAGCTAGCTGTGGAGCCTATTTGTCTACAAAATTCCTGCCAGAAACGAGAAATAAACTGAGGACCCCTATCTGAAACAACGTCTGTGGGCAGACCATGTAAGCGAAAGACGTGTTCGATCATAACCTGGGCAGTTTCCTTAGCAGTGGGTAATTTGGGCAAAGGGACAAAGTGAGCCGCCTTGGAGAAGCGGTCAACAATGGTCAAAACAACAGTGTTTCCCTTAGAACTAGGCAAATTGGTTACAAAATCGATTGCGATATGTGACCAAGGACGAGAGGGAATGGGTAACGGTTTAAGCAGACCAATAGGGGCTTGATGAGAGGCCTTAATACGGGCACAAACCTGACAGGCTAACACAAACTGTCTGACATCGGGACCCATAGAGGGCCACCAAAAACGCTGACGTACGGTAGCCAACGTTCTCCGAACCCCCGGATGGCAAACAAACCTGGACTCGTGACCCCACCGGATGACCTCGGAGCGAAGCGCATTCGGAACCCACAATCGACCCGCTGGGCACCCCTCTGGCACTTCCCCCTCCCGGCCGGCCCGTCTCACCCGTTGTTCTATTCCCCAGCGCAGGGCACCCACCACCCGCCCCTCCGGGAGGATGGTTTCGTCCCCAGCGGAACTGGGGCTTTCGAACAAACGAGAGAGAGCATCGGGCTTTGTATTCTTGGAACCGGGCCGGTACGAGAGGGTGAAGTTAAATCTGTCAAAGAAGAGCGCCCAACGAGCCTGACGAGAAGATAACCTCCTGGCTGAACGGATGTATTCGAGATTCTTATGATCCGTCCAGACCAGGAAGGGCTCCGAGGTCCCCTCTAGCCAGTGACGCCCCTCACCCAAAGCCAGTCTGACCGCCAGCAGCTCCCGATTGCCTATGTCATAATTTCGCTCTGCTGGGTTTAACCGATGGGAGAAAAAGGCACAGGGATGCACCTTGCCATCCTTAGCAGACCGCTGAGACAAAACGGCGCCTACCCCGACATCCGAGGCATCCACCTCCACAATAAATTGAGCAGCCGGAGTTGGAATAGAGAGAACAGGAGCAGAGATAAACTGGGACTTTAAATTATCAAAGGCCTCCTGAGCATTAGAATTCCAGACAAACCTCTCCTTAGTGGAAGTGAGAGCAGTAAGAGGTTGAGCAATCTGACCATAATTCCTGATAAATCGCTGGTAAAAATTGGCGAAACCCAGAAATCTTAATAAATCCTTACGGGAGTCGGGGACTGGCCATTCGGCCACCGCTTTGATCTTGGCTAGGTCGGGACGGATCTCACCGGGGGCAACAACAAAACCCAGGAACGAAACTGACTTACGATGGAATTCGCACTTCTCCGCCTTGACATACAGCTTATTCTCTAACAACCGGCGTAAGACTCGGCGGACATGCTGAGTGTGTTCCTGCATGGAGGGAGAAAAGATGAGAATATCATCTATGTACACAAAGACAAACTTGTTAATCATGTCTCTCAGCACATCATTGACCAGAGTCTGGAAGACAGAGGGGGCGTTACAAAGGCCGAACAGCAGAACGCAGTACTCAAAGTGTCCGGTAGGGGTGTTAAAGGCTGTCTTCCATTCATCTCCCTCTCTTATTTGCACCAGATGATAGGCGTTGCGTAAATCTAGCTTAGTAAAGAACTGCGCCCCCTGCAGGAGCTCAAACGCAGTAGACATTAAAGGAAGGGGGTACCTATTCTTAACAGTAATGTCATTTAAACCCCTGTAATCTATACAAAGGCGCAGGGAGCCGTCTTTCTTGCCAACAAAGAAAAACCCCGCCCCTGCGGAGGGACGGATGAGACCGGCACGCAGGGCATCATTAATATACTGGTCCATAGCCTTTCTCTCAGGACCCGATATCGAATAAAGTCTACCCTTAGCCGGAGAAGTGCTGGGGAGGAGATCAATAGCACAATCATATGGCCGGTGAGGAGGAAGGGAGGTGGCCCGGGCTTTACTAAACACCTGAGCGATATCCGCATACTCCGCCGGGACTCCGGTCAAATCGACCACCGGAACCTGAGGAAGAGAAAGAACAGAACCAGAAACAGCAGAACCAAGGCAAGACACATGACAAGACTGGGACCAAGACAAAATAACAGTATGCTGCCAATCAACGTGAGGATTGTGTTGCGCTAACCAACCATGCCCTAAAATGATGGGAGATAGAGAAGCATGGAGAATATGCAACACAATCTCCTCACAATGATTACCAGACACAGAGAGACTCACAGGGGGAGTGCAATGTGTGATCCGCGCCATCTGCTGCCCCTTAACTCTTTCACCGCCAGCGTTTTTAAAAAAAGTTGCCAGCCAGCGCCAGCGTTTTTCATGATTTTCACCAAAGTTTAATGCCTTCCAGAAAATGTTCTTCTTTAAATAAATAAACATTCAATATACCAAATGAAAGAACAGACCCTCTGCTTTCAAACAAAAAAAACGTTTCATCCTACCTTTAGTGGTTCTTTTGCAATCAGCTTTTGAATATGGGTAGGTTTTTGCAAAAACACCATATTTTGAGCAAAAAGCAAAAATAATTCAATTTTTGTGACAGACTTTTTATAGAGATCCCATTCAGAGCGATCTTTAAAACAGACACAGACATGCAGCAGCTTGCCATAGGGCAATACTTCCGGTTTTAAAAAGTTGCGGAAGGGCGCCACCTGGTGGATAATAGCGGTATTGCGGAAAGACGGAAAATCTCGTCATTGGCGGGGAAGCGTTTTCTCTTAATTGACGAGATATCTCGTCAATGGCGGGGAAAGAGTTAAGGGACCAGACATCCAAAGGGGATTGGAGAGGGACAGCCGGGAGATCCAAGGAGCGAACCATGGCTTCATCAATGAAGTTGCCCTCCGCACCAGAATCGAGAAGGGCGGTGGACGGATGATCACGCCCTGCGAAGGACAACATGACGGGGAGCTGGGTGCTGGAAACAGGGGAGAGTTTAGAAGATGTAGCGCCCACCAGGACTCCCAGACTCACTGGTGGGCAGAGGCTTTTAACGGGCAGGTTCTTGCAAAATGTCCGGGTTTCCCGCAATAGAGACAGAGGGCATTCTGCAGTCGCCTATCTCTCTCTGTGACAGGCGCATGCGCCCCAGTTGCATAGGCTCCGACTCGACTGATGGTGACATGGGGGCAGAGGGAGAAGTGGAGGTCTCATCCACAAACACACGCTGGCGCAGAGAACGGCGCTGACTGCGAAGCATCCTCCGGGCTTCGATCCGGAGAGCTAGATCTATAATGGCATCGAGAGTGGGAGGGAGATCGTGAATAGCGATTTCATCTTGAAGCCCGTCTGACAACCTTTCAACAAACTGCGCTCGAAGAGCCGCTTCGTTCCAGCGGCAGGCAGCCGCTAGGGTCTTGAACTCAATGGCGTACTCGGTGACTGAGTGTCTTCCTTGAATCAAATGTGCCAACCGAGCCGCAGCGGCGTCCCCGCGAACGGAGCGGTCAAAGAGTTTTTCCATCTCCGCGCGAAACTCATCAAAGGACCGGCAGCAAGGATCGTCGGCATCCCAGACGGCTGTAGCCCATTCACGAGCCTTGCCAATCAGCAGTGTAATAACGTACGCTACCCGGGTGCGCTCAGATGCATAGCGACGAGGCTGGAGGGCAAAGACAAGGGAGCATTGCGATAAAAACGCTCGACAGGAGGCTGGATTGCCATCATACGGTGGTGGGGCTGAGGCATGAGGCTCCGTCTCTAACTGCTGACTGGTTTGCGAGGTGTTCTGCCGAACCTGGTCAAGATGGGAGGAGAGGTTGGACATGCGTGTGGATAAATCCTCAACCTCCTGTGAAGTGGTGGTGAGACGGGCCGAGTGTTGGCCTAACCATGAGCTCTGCTGGGCGAGCGCCGACCGGAGAGCATCAACCTCCACGGGATCCATACTGGCAAGTTCGTCCTGTTACGAATCACACAACTCAGGAATCCCAGTGCAGAGGGTTTTAATCAGGTATGTAAATGCAGGCAACACTCAATGACGTCAGTAGATGTATGTATAGGAGAATAACACTCAATGTCTTCATGAAATGTGTATAGGAGAAAAACACAGTGTCCGTGAGTGTAAGGTGCGAAAAAACTAGAAAAACACTGGAGAGGTGAAACACAGCGGTGTCCTCTCGTAGCTCTCAAACGTGGGAAACACAGCAGGGCTGTAGGACATCCACAAAATGTAATATAATGGGCAAAGGCAGCAGAAAGCACAGATATAAATGAGTTAACTTTCAGACCTAGACTTGACAAGAACTAGCAACGCTAGCGGGCACGATTATACTAAGATGAACTTGCCAGGAACAGGGGAAACGAGGGGAATTTAAATCAAACCGGATGGGTAAACAATGAGAATCAGGTGTGGGACGCCGGTGAGAAGAGTCGGAGATAATGAGGTCACCAGGTGGAAGGCGCGCACGCGTGGAGCTGTCAAAACACAAACACAACACAACACATGGTGAAACAAAAACAAAGCGGCCAATGAGACCGAAATCATGACAGGACTCCCCCCTCACGACCGCCACCGGGCGGTCCATGAGGAGGCCCACCCCGTCGCCGGGGGAGATCCTCTATCAGCCCAGGGTCCAGAATGTCCCGGGCCGGTACCCAACACCTCTCCTCCGGACCATAGCCCTCCCAGTCTACGAGATATTGAAATCCCCTACCCCGGCGACGCACATCTAGTAGGGACTTAACTGTATAAACGGGAGTCCCATCTACAAGCTGAGGGGTGGGAGGGGCGGGGGCAGAGGGAATGGGGTTGAGGTGGGAAAAAAGAACCGGCTTAAGTTTGGAAACATGGAAAACCGGGTGAACCCGACCGAGTGCTGGGGGCAATCTGAGCCGAACCGTCACGGGGTTAATAACCTTCACTATGCTGTATGGCCCAAGGAATGAAGGAGCCAGCTTGCGAGAGGGCTCACGGAGAGGTAAATCCTTGGACGAAAGCCATACTTTCTGCCCACAGATAAAACGGGGCGCAGGTCTACGGTGACGGTCGGCCGCGGCTTTGGTTCGTCTGGAAACCTGACGTAAAGTAAATCTAGCCTTCCTCCAGGTGCGTTTGCAACGACGGACGAAGGCCAGCGCAGACGGAACCACCGCATCAGGTTCTTGGGACGGGAATAAAGGAGGCTGAAATCCCATGGACGCCTCAAAAGGGGACATGTTGAGAGACGAAACAGGGAGGGAATTATGGGCGTATTCATATTCAACCCAGGGTAACTGTTGGCACCAGGACCTCGGATATTGCGATGTCAGACAGCGGAGAGCTCTACCTAAATCTTGGTTAGCCCGTTCACATTGCCCGTTGGTCTGAGGATGATACCCCGAAGACAAGCTAGCTGTGGAGCCTATTTGTCTACAAAATTCCTGCCAGAAACGAGAAATAAACTGAGGACCCCTTTCTGAAACAACGTCTGTGGGCAGACCATGTAAGCGAAAAACGTGTTCGATCATAACCTGGGCAGTTTCCTTAGCAGTGGGTAATTTGGGCAAAGGGACAAAGTGAGCCGCCTTGGAGAAGCGGTCAACAATGGTCAAAACAACAGTGTTTCCCTTAGAACTAGGCAAATTGGTTACAAAATCGATTGCGATATGTGACCAAGGACGAGAAGGAATGGGTAACGGTTTAAGCAGACCAATAGGGGCTTGATGAGAGGCCTTATTACGGGCACAAACCTGACAGGCTAACACAAACTGTCTGACATCGGGACCCATAGAGGGCCACCAAAAACGCTGACGTACGGTAGCCAACGTTCTCCGAACCCCCGGATGGCAAACAAACCTGGACTCGTGACCCCACCGGATGACCTCGGAGCGAAGCGCATTCGGAACCCACAATCGACCCGCTGGGCACCCCTCTGGCACTTCCCCCTCCCGGCCGGCCCGTCTCACCCGTTGTTCTATTCCCCAGTGCAGGGCACCCACCACCCGCCCCTCCGGGAGGATGGTTTCGTCCCCAGCGGAACTGGGGCTTTCGAACAAACGAGAGAGAGCATCGGGCTTTGTATTCTTGGAACCGGGCCGGTACGAGAGGGTGAAGTTAAATCTGTCAAAGAAGAGCGCCCAACGAGCCTGACGAGAAGATAACCTCCTGGCTGAACGGATGTATTCGAGATTCTTATGATCCGTCCAGACCAGGAAGGGCTCCGAGGTCCCCTCTAGCCAGTGACGCCCCTCACCCAAAGCCAGTCTGACCGCCAGCAGCTCCCGATTGCCTATGTCATAATTTCGCTCTGCTGGGTTTAACCAATGGGAGAAAAAGGCACAGGGATGCACCTTGCCATCCTTAGCAGACCGCTGAGACAAAACGGCGCCTACCCCGACATCCGAGGCATCCACCTCCACAATAAATTGAGCAGCCGGAGTTGGAATAGAGAGAACAGGAGCAGAGATAAACTGGGACTTTAAATTATCAAAGGCCTCCTGAGCATTAGAATTCCAGACAAACCTCTCCTTAGTGGAAGTGAGAGCAGTAAGAGGTTGAGCAATCTGACCATAATTCCTTATAAATCGCCGGTAAAAATTGGCGAAACCCAGAAATCTTAATAAATCCTTACGGGAGTCGGGGACTGGCCATTCGGCCACCGCTTTGATCTTGGCTGGGTCGGGACGGATCTCACCGGGGGCAACAACAAAACCCAGGAACGAAACTGACTTACGATGGAATTCGCACTTCTCCGCCTTGACATACAGCTTATTCTCTAACAACCGGCGTAAGACTCAGCGGACATGCTGAGTGTGTTCCTGCATGGAGGGAGAAAAGATGAGAATATCATCTATGTACACAAAGACAAACTTGTTAATCATGTCTCTCAGCACATCATTGACCAGAGTCTGGAAGACAGAGGGGGCGTTACAAAGGCCGAACAGCAGAACGCAGTACTCAAAGTGTCCGGTAGGGGTGTTAAAGGCTGTCTTCCATTCATCTCCCTCTCTTATTTGCACCAGATGATAGGCGTTGCGTAAATCTAGCTTAGTAAAGAACTGCGCCCCCTGCAGGAGCTCAAACGCAGTAGACATTAAAGGAAGGGGGTACCTATTCTTAACAGTAATGTCATTTAAACCCCTGTAATCTATACAAAGGCGCAGGGAGCCGTCTTTCTTGCCAACAAAGAAAAACCCCGCCCCTGCGGAGGGACGGATGAGACCGGCACGCAGGGCATCATTAATATACTGGTCCATAGCCTTTCTCTCAGGACCCGATATCGAATAAAGTCTACCCTTAGCCGGAGAAGTGCTGGGGAGGAGATCAATAGCACAATCATATGGCCGGTGAGGAGGAAGGGAGGTGGCCCGGGCTTTACTAAACACCTGAGCGATATCCGCATACTCCGCCGGGACTCCGGTCAAATCGACCACCGGAACCTGAGGAAGAGAAAGAACAGAACCAGAAACAGCAGAACCAAGGCAAGACACATGACAAGACTGGGACCAAGACAAAATAACAGTATGCTGCCAATCAACGTGAGGATTGTGTTGCGCTAACCAACCATGCCCTAAAATGATGGGAGATAGAGAAGCATGGAGAATATGCAACACAATCTCCTCACAATGATTACCAGACACAGAGAGACTCACAGGGGGAGTGCAATGTGTGATCCGCGCCATCTGCTGCCCCTTAACTCTTTCACCGCCAGCGTTTTTAAAAAAAGTTGCCAGCCAGCGCCAGCGTTTTTCATGATTTTCACCAAAGTTTAATGCCTTCCAGAAAATGTTCTTCTTTAAATAAATAAACATTCAATATACCAAATGAAAGAACAGACCCTCTGCTTTCAAACAAAAAAAAACGTTTCATCCTACCTTTAGTGGTTCTTTTGCAATCAGCTTTTGAATATGGGTAGGTTTTTGCAAAAACACCATATTTTGAGCAAAAAGCAAAAATAATTCAATTTTTGTGACAGACTTTTTATAGAGATCCCATTCAGAGCGATCTTTAAAACAGACACAGACATGCAGCAGCTTGCCATAGGGCAATACTTCCGGTTTTAAAAAGTTGCGGAAGGGCGCCACCTGGTGGATAATAGCGGTATTGCGGAAAGACGGAAAATCTCGTCATTGGCGGGGAAGCGTTTTCTCTTAATTGACGAGATATCTCGTCAATGGCGGGGAAAGAGTTAAGGGACCAGACATCCAAAGGGGATTGGAGAGGGACAGCCGGGAGATCCAAGGAGCAAACCATGGCTTCATCAATGAAGTTGCCCTCCGCACCAGAATCGAGAAGGGCGGTGGACGGATGATCACGCCCTGCGAAGGACAACATGACGGGGAGCTGGGTGCTGGAAACAGGGGAGAGTTTAGAAGATGTAGCGCCCACCAGAACTCCCAGACTCACTGGTGGGCAGAGGCTTTTAACGGGCAGGTTCTTGCAAAATGTCCGGGTTTCCCGCAATAGAGACAGAGGGCATTCTGCAGTCGCCTATCTCTCTCTGTGACAGGCGCATGCGCCCCAGTTGCATAGGCTCCGACTCGACTGATGGTGACATGGGGGCAGAGGGAGAAGTGGAGGTCTCATCCACAAACACACGCTGGCGCAGAAAACGGCGCTGACTGCGAAGCATCCTCCGGGCTTCGATCCGGAGAGCTAGATCTATAATGGCATCGAGAGTGGGAGGGAGATCGTGAATAGCGATTTCATCTTGAAGCCCGTCTGACAACCTTTCAACAAACTGCGCTCGAAGAGCCGCTTCGTTCCAGCGGCAGGCAGCCGCTAGGGTCTTGAACTCAATGGCGTACTCGGTGACTGAGTGTCTTCCTTGAATCAAATGTGCCAACCGAGCCGCAGCGGCGTCCCCGCGAACGGAGCGGTCAAAGAGTTTTTCCATCTCCGCGCGAAACTCATCAAAGGACCGGCAGCAAGGATCGTCGGCATCCCAGACGGCTGTAGCCCATTCACGAGCCTTGCCAATCAGCAGTGTAATAACGTACGCTACCCGGGTGCGCTCAGATGCATAGCGACGAGGCTGGAGGGCAAAGACAAGGGAGCATTGCGATAAAAACGCTCGACAGGAGGCTGGATTGCCATCATACGGTGGTGGGGCTGAGGCATGAGGCTCCGTCTCTAACTGCTGACTGGTTTGCGAGGTGTTCTGCCGAACCTGGTCAAGATGGGAGGAGAGGTTGGACATGCGTGTGGATAAATCCTCAACCTCCTGTGAAGTGGTGGTGAGACGGGCCGAGTGTTGGCCTAACCATGAGCTCTGCTGGGCGAGCGCCGACCGGAGAGCATCAACCTCCACGGGATCCATACTGGCAAGTTCGTCCTGTTACGAATCACACAACTCAGGAATCCCAGTGCAGAGGGTTTTAATCAGGTATGTAAATGCAGGCAACACTCAATGACGTCAGTAGATGTATGTATAGGAGAATAACACTCAATGTCTTCATGAAATGTGTATAGGAGAAAAACACAGTGTCCGTGAGTGTAAGGTGCGAAAAAACTAGAAAAACACTGGAGAGGTGAAACACAGCGGTGTCCTCTCGTAGCTCTCAAACGTGGGAAACACAGCAGGGCTGTAGGACATCCACAAAATGTAATATAATGGGCAAAGGCAGCAGAAAGCACAGATATAAATGAGTTAACTTTCAGACCTAGACTTGACAAGAACTAGCAACGCTAGCGGGCACGATTATACTAAGATGAACTTGCCAGGAACAGGGGAAACGAGGGGAATTTAAATCAAACCGGATGGGTAAACAATGAGAATCAGGTGTGGGACGCCGGTGAGAAGAGTCGGAGATAATGAGGTCACCAGGTGGAAGGCGCGCACGCGTGGAGCTGTCAAAACACAAACACAACACAACACATGGTGAAACAAAAACAAAGCGGCCAATGAGACCGAAATCATGACAGGACTCCCCCCTCACGACCGCCACCGGGCGGTCCATGAGGAGGCCCACCCCGTCGCCGGGGGAGATCCTCTATCAGCCCAGGGTCCAGAATGTCCCGGGCCGGTACCCAACACCTCTCCTCCGGACCATAGCCCTCCCAGTCTACGAGATATTGAAATCCCCTACCCCGGCGACGCACATCTAGTAGGGACTTAACTGTATAAACGGGAGCCCCATCTACAAGCTGAGGGGTGGGAGGGGCGGGGGCAGAGGGAATGGGGTTGAGGTGGGAAAAAAGAACCGGCTTAAGTTTGGAAACATGGAAAACCGGGTGAACCCGACCGAGTGCTGGGGGCAATCTGAGCCGAACCGTCACGGGGTTAATAACCTTCACTATGCTGTATGGCCCAAGGAATCAAGGAGCCAGCTTGCGAGAGGGCTCACGGAGAGGTAAATCCTTGGACGAAAGCCATACTTTCTGCCCACAGATAAAACGGGGCGCAGGTCTACGGTGACGGTCGGCCGCGGCTTTGGTTCGTCTGGAAACCTGATGTAAAGTAAATCTAGCCTTCCTCCAGGTGCGTTTGCAACGACGGACGAAGGCCAGCGCAGACGGAACCACCGCATCAGGTTCTTGGGACGGGAATAAAGGAGGCTGAAATCCCATGGACGCCTCAAAAGGGGACATGTTGAGAGACGAAACAGGGAGGGAATTATGGGCGTATTCATATTCAACCCAGGGTAACTGTTGGCACCAGGACCTCGGATATTGCGATGTCAGACAGCGGAGAGCTCTACCTAAATCTTGGTTAGCCCGTTCACATTGCCCGTTGGTCTGAGGATGATACCCCGAAGACAAGCTAGCTGTGGAGCCTATTTGTCTACAAAATTCCTGCCAGAAATGAGAAATAAACTGAGGACCCCTTTCTGAAACAACGTCTGTGGGCAGACCATGTAAGCGAAAAACGTGTTCGATCATAACCTGGGCAGTTTCCTTAGCAGTGGGTAATTTGGGCAAAGGGACAAAGTGAGCCGCCTTGGAGAAGCGGTCAACAATGGTCAAAACAACAGTGTTTCCCTTAGAACTAGGCAAATTGGTTACAAAATCGATTGCGATATGTGACCAAGGACGAGAAGGAATGGGTAACGGTTTAAGCAGACCAATAGGGGCTTGATGAGAGGCCTTATTACGGGCACAAACCTGACAGGCTAACACAAACTGTCTGACATCGGGACCCATAGAGGGCCACCAAAAACGCTGACGTACGGTAGCCAACGTTCTCCGAACCCCCGGATGGCAAACAAACCTGGACTCGTGACCCCACCGGATGACCTCGGAGCGAAGCGCATTCGGAACCCACAATCGACCCGCTGGGCACCCCTCTGGCACTTCCCCCTCCCGGCCGGCCCGTCTCACCCGTTGTTCTATTCCCCAGTGCAGGGCACCCACCACCCGCCCCTCCGGGAGGATGGTTTCGTCCCCAGCGGAACTGGGGCTTTCGAACAAACGAGAGAGAGCATCGGGCTTTGTATTCTTGGAACCGGGCCGGTACGAGAGGGTGAAGTTAAATCTGTCAAAGAAGAGCGCCCAACGAGCCTGACGAGAAGATAACCTCCTGGCTGAACGGATGTATTCGAGATTCTTATGATCCGTCCAGACCAGGAAGGGCTCCGAGGTCCCCTCTAGCCAGTGACGCCCCTCACCCAAAGCCAGTCTGACCGCCAGCAGCTCCCGATTGCCTATGTCATAATTTCGCTCTGCTGGGTTTAACCGATGGGAGAAAAAGGCACAGGGATGCACCTTGCCATCCTTAGCAGACCGCTGAGACAAAACGGCGCCTACCCCGACATCCGAGGCATCCACCTCCACAATAAATTGAGCAGCCGGAGTTGGAATAGAGAGAACAGGAGCAGAGATAAACTGGGACTTTAAATTATCAAAGGCCTCCTGAGCATTAGAATTCCAGACAAACCTCTCCTTAGTGGAAGTGAGAGCAGTAAGAGGTTGAGCAATCTGACCATAATTCCTTATAAATCGCCGGTAAAAATTGGCGAAACCCAGAAATCTTAATAAATCCTTACGGGAGTCGGGGACTGGCCATTCGGCCACCGCTTTGATCTTGGCTGGGTCGGGACGGATCTCACCGGGGGCAACAACAAAACCCAGGAACGAAACTGACTTACGATGGAATTCGCACTTCTCCGCCTTGACATACAGCTTATTCTCTAACAACCGGCGTAAGACTCGGCGGACATGCTGAGTGTGTTCCTGCATGGAGGGAGAAAAGATGAGAATATCATCTATGTACACAAAGACAAACTTGTTAATCATGTCTCTCAGCACATCATTGACCAGAGTCTGGAAGACAGAGGGGGCGTTACAAAGGCCGAACAGCAGAACGCAGTACTCAAAGTGTCCGGTAGGGGTGTTAAAGGCTGTCTTCCATTCATCTCCCTCTCTTATTTGCACCAGATGATAGGCGTTGCGTAAATCTAGCTTAGTAAAGAACTGCGCCCCCTGCAGGAGCTCAAACGCAGTAGACATTAAAGGAAGGGGGTACCTATTCTTAACAGTAATGTCATTTAAACCCCTGTAATCTATACAAAGGCGCAGGGAGCCGTCTTTCTTGCCAACAAAGAAAAACCCCGCCCCTGCGGGCGAGGTGGAGGGACGGATGAGACCGGCACGCAGGGCATCATTAATATACTGGTCCATAGCCTTTCTCTCAGGACCCGATATCGAATAAAGTCTACCCTTAGGCGGAGAAGTGCCGGGGAGGAGATCAATAGCACAATCATATGGGCGGTGAGGAGGAAGGGAGGTGGCCCGGGCTTTACTAAACACCTGAGCGATATCTGCATACTCCGCCGGGACTCCGGTCAAGTCGACCACCGGAACCTGAGGAAGAGAAAGAACAGAACCAGAAACAGCAGAACCAAGGCAAGACACATGACAAGACTGGGACCAAGACAAAATAACAGTATGCTGCCAATCAACGTGAGGATTGTGTTGCGCTAACCAACCATGCCCTAAAATGATGGGAGATAGAGAAGCATGGAGAATATGCAACACAATCTCCTCACAATGATTACCAGACACAGAGAGACTCACAGGGGGAGTGCAATGTGTGATCCGCGCCATCTGCTGCCCCTTAACTCTTTCACCGCCAGCGTTTTTAAAAAAAGTTGCCAGCCAGCGCCAGCGTTTTTCATGATTTTCACCAAAGTTTAATGCCTTCCAGAAAATGTTCTTCTTTAAATAAATAAACATTCAATATACCAATGAAAGAACAGACCCTCTGCTTTCAAACAAAAAAAAAACGTTTCATCCTACCTTTAGTGGTTCTTTTGCAATCAGCTTTTGAATATGGGTAGGTTTTTGCAAAAACACCATATTTTGAGCAAAAAGCAAAAATAATTCAATTTTTGTGACAGACTTTTTATAGAGATCCCATTCAGAGCGATCTTTAAAACAGACACAGACATGCAGCAGCTTCCCATAGGGCAATACTTCCGGTTTTAAAAAGTTGCGGAAGGGCGCCACCTGGTGGATAATAGCGGTATTGCGGAAAGACGGAAAATCTCGTCATTGGCGGGGAAGCGTTTTCTCTTAATTGACGAGATATCTCGTCAATGGCGGGGAAAGAGTTAAGGGACCAGACATCCAAAGGGGATTGGAGAGGGACAGCCGGGAGATCCAAGGAGCGAACCATGGCTTCATCAATGAAGTTGCCCTCCGCACCAGAATCGAGAAGGGCGGTGGACGGATGATCACGCCCTGCGAAGGACAACATGACGGGGAGCTGGGTGCTGGAAACAGGGGAGAGTTTAGAAGATGTAGCGCCCACCAGGACTCCCAGACTCACTGGTGGGCAGAAGCTTTTAACGGGCAGGTTCTTGCAAAATGTCCGGGTTTCCCGCAATAGAGACAGAGGGCATTCTGCAGTCGCCTATCTCTCTCTCTCTGTGACAGGCGCATGCGCCCCAGTTGCATAGGCTCCGACTCGACTGATGGTGACATGGGGGCAGAGGGAGAAGTGGAGGTCTCATCCAGAAACACACGCTGGCGCAGAGAACGGCGCTGACTGCGAAGCATCCTCCGGGCTTCGATCCGGAGAGCTAGATCTATAATGGCATCGAGAGTGGGAGGGAGATCGTGAATAGCGATTTCATCTTGAAGCCCGTCTGACAACCTTTCAACAAACTGCGCTCGAAGAGCCGCTTCGTTCCAGCGGCAGGCAGCCGCTAGGGTCTTGAACTCAATGGCGTACTTGGTGACTGAGTGTCTTCCTTGAATCAAATGTGCCAACCGAGCCGCAGCGGCGTCCCCGCGAACGGAGCGGTCAAAGAGTTTTTCCATCTCCGCGCGAAACTCATCAAAGGACCGGCAGCAAGGATCGTCGGCATCCCAGACGGCTGTAGCCCATTCACGAGCCTTGCCAATCAGCAGTGTAATAACGTACGCTACCCGGGTGCGCTCAGATGCATAGCGACGAGGCTGGAGGGCAAAGACAAGGGAGCATTGCGATAAAAACGCTCGACAGGAGGCTGGATTGCCATCATACGGTGGTGGGGCTGAGGCATGAGGCTCCGTCTCTAACTGCTGACTGGTTTGCAAGGTGTTCTGCCGAACCTGGTCAAGATGGGAGGAGAGGTTGGACATGCGTGTGGATAAATCCTCAACCTCCTGTGAAGTGGTAGTGAGACGGGCCGAGTGTTGGCCTAACCATGAGCTCTGCTGGGCGAGCGCCGACCGGAGAGCATCAACCTCCACGGGATCCATACTGGCAAGTTCGTCCTGTTACGAATCACACAACTCAGGAATCCCAGTGCAGAGGGTTTTAATCAGGTATGTAAATGCAGGCAACACTCAATGACGTCAGTAGATGTATGTATAGGAGAATAACACTCAATGTCTTCATGAAATGTGTATAGGAGAAAAACACAGTGTCCGTGAGTGTAAGGTGCGAAAAAACTAGAAAAACACTGGAGAGGTGAAACACAGCGGTGTCCTCTCGTAGCTCTCAAACGTGGGAAACACAGCAGGGCTGTAGGACATCCACAAAACTCCAAAGACACTAGGTGTATGCCTCACGGGACAAAGAGAGAGCTTCCTGGCGGGGCACAGAGAGAGAGAGAGATGCCTAACAGAGTCTTCAGCCGACCAAGCGCTGGACAGCGCACGCTCCCGGTCAGCACAAGCCGCTGGACAGCGTCCGGGGAGCCACTGATGAAGGGAGTGTAATCACGACTGTTGCCACACCAGTCGGGAAAACCAGATAGCAGCGATGACGAGTAAATCAGCAGTGAAGGAGGGCGAAGGCAGATATTAAACCACAACTGAGAGATAACGGGGCCGGGAATCTAAGGGGCAAAGGCAGCAGAAAGCACAGATATAAATGAGTTAACTTTCAGACCTAGACTTGACAAGAACTAGCAACGCTAGCGGGCACGAACATACTAAGACGAACTTGCCAGGAACAGGGGAAACGAGGGGAATTTAAATCAAACCGGATGGGTAAACAATGAGAATCAGGTGTGGGACGCCGGTGAGAAGAGTCGGAGATAATGAGGTCACCAGGTGGAAGGCGCGCACGCGTGGAGCTGTCAAAACACAAACACAACACAACACATGGTGAAACAAAAACAAAGCGGCCAATGAGACTGAAATCATGACACCATGGAAGTCCACGGCCACCTACCGCCGCGCGCCCACCACCACCTCCCAAAATATCCTCCCCCGTGCCCACCAGAAATAAAAAAAACCCACACAGGTCCAGAACAAAACGAGGACGAAAAAACAATAACAGAACCCCCATTCCAAGGTGAACTATCCCTTCAAAGTGCAGTCAGTGTGAGGCAGCACAGTGATCATTCAGTAAATACAGAGTTAAACAGATGTGTTTTTAATCTAGATTTAAAAGTGTTTACTGTTGAAGCACATCTGATCTCTTCTGGAAGCTGATTCCAGCTAGAGGGAGCATAATAACTAAATACTGACGCACCTTGTTTTGAGTGAACCCTTGGTATTTCTAACTGACCGGATCCTAATGATCTGAGTAATCTGTTAGGTTTATATTCAGTTAGCATATCTGTCATGTATTTGGGTCCTAAGCCATGAAGTGATTTATAAATGAGTAACAATACTTTAAAATCTATTCTAAATGTGACAGGAAGCCAGTGTAAGGATCTGAGGACTGGAGTGATGTGCTCAGATTTTTTGGTTCTGGTCAGAATTCTGGCAGCAGTGTTTTGTATGAGCTGCAGCTGTCTAATGGTCTTTTTAGGGATCCCCGTAAGGAGTCCACTGCAGTAGTCCACGCTGCTTGTGATGAAAGCATGAACAAGTTTCTCTAAGTCCTGTCTTGAGACAAAACAACTAATTCTGGCAATATTTCTGAGATGATAGTAAGCTGATTTGCTTATCGCTTTCACGTGACTACTGAAATTAAGATCAAACTCTAAAATTACACCAAGATTTCTGACTTTATTTTGTGTCTTTATACCCCTAGAGTCAAGGTAAGTATTAACCTTGAAAGTTTCATCTTTATTTCCAAATACAATGACTTCAGTTTTGTCTTTGTTTAACTGGAGGAAGTTTTGACGCATCCAACAGTTAATTTCATCAATGCATTTACATAGAGAGTCAATGGGGCTGTAGTCATTAGGTGACGGGGTTAAGTATATATGGGTGTCATCTGCATAGCTGTGGTAGGCAATTTGGTTCTTTTTCATTATTTGACCAAGTGGGAGCATATACAAATTAAACAGAAGCGGTGCAAGAATTGAACCCTGTGGGACTCCACATGTCATTGGTGTCCACTCAGATTTATGATTACCTATGTTCACATAGTAACCTCTCCCTTTTAGGTATGATTTAAACCATTTGAGAACCATCCCAGAGAGCCCTACCCAGTTTTCCAGTCTATGTATGAGTATGGTGTGATCTACTCTGTCAAAGGCAGCACTAAGATCTAGTAGCACCAGCACTGATATTTTACCTGAATCAGAGTTCAAGCGAATATCATTTATTATCTTTATGAGCACTGCCTCTGTGCTGTGATGCTGACGGAAACCAGATTAAAAATGGCTATCTGGACAATTTGAGTTTAAGAATTTGTTTAGCTGATTGAAAACAACCTTTTCAATGATCTTGCTTATAAACGGAAGATTTGAGATTGGTCTGTAGTTGCTAAGTATGGTTTTGTCTAGGTTACTTTTTTTTAGGAGAGGCTTAACAACTGCTATTTTTAATGACTCTGGAAAAGTGCCTGTGATCAGAGAGGTATTTACTATTTTTAAAAGGTCAGTTTCTAAGCAGTTAAGTACCTTTTTGAGAAAAGATGTGGGGATCGTGTCAAGGCTACAAGTTGATGCTTTAAGATGTTGTACTGTTTCTTCCAAGGTTTTTATATCAATTATGTCAAATTCTGAGAGAATGACTAATTTCTGAGGTTGTTGCAATGATATCTGACTGACCACAGTACAATTTGAGGCCATATTGATCGATTTTCTGATATTACTGATCTTCTCAGAGAAAAAGGTTGCAAACTCATTGCATTTGTTGTCAGAGAGCATTTCACTAGGAACTTGATTTGTGGGGTTTGTTAGTCTCTCTACAGTAGCAAAAAGAGTGCGAGTGTTGTTTATGTTGTTGTTTATAATGTTTGAAAAGAAGGTCTGTCTAGCTGTGCCTAGTTCTACATTGAAAGCATGAAGACTGTCCTTATAGATGCTATAATGTACTTCAAGTTTTATTTTCCGCCACATACGTTCCGCTTTTCTGCATGTTCTTTTCATGTGCTGTACTGCTGTTGTGTTTCTCCAGGGTGCTTTACGTCTGCCAGTGATCACCCTGACCTTTACTGGAGCTATACCATCAATGGCATCTTTAACTTTTATGTTAAAGTTTTCAAGGAGAACATCAACAGAGTCTGCTGATATGTTTGGCAACATTGATATAGCATTCATAAATACCTCACTGGTGTTCTCATTTATGAACCTTTTTTTGACATAGACAGATCTAGCATCAGTGGCAGGACAGATCAATAAATCAAAGTAAACACAGAAATGGTCAGATAGCGCTTCATCCTTGATTACAGTGGATGAAATGTTTAGACCCTTGCTAATGAGCAGATCAAGAGTATGTCCCCTATTGTGTGTAGGACCTTGGACGTGCTGGGTCAGATCAAAATATATATATAAAACAGTATAAAACATTTAACAGTTCAATTGCAGTATTGTTTTCTGCATTGTCTATATGAATATTAAAATCTCCAGCAATAACAAAATAATCAAATTCAGAGGAAATTGTTGATAAAAGTTCTGTGAATTCATCAACAAATGCTGAGGTGTATTTGGGAGGTCTATAAGTAATTGTAAACAGAATGCGTGGTGTACCTTTTAGAGCAATACACAAATATTCAAAAGACTGGTAATCACCAAGTAACACTTGCTTGCATTAAAAGGCATCTTTGAATAAAGCAGCTATTCCTCCACCTCTTCTAACAGCTCTACAGACACTTATAAAAGTAAAGTTGGGTTGGGCTGATTCATTGAGGACTGTAGCACTGCAGCTGTCATCTAACCAGGTTTCATTTAGAAACATAAAAGTCCTAAACTAAAAAGGATTTGTTCTTTAGTGAACGGATGTTCAGAAGTGCTAACTTAACAGTAACTGGTTTCGGCACTGTATCAATGTCAGAATGATGTATAATAGGCAGTAGATTAGATAGAATTGCTGTGCGGCTGGAGAAGGCCTTCGTCGTTTTATCACATGTCAGGACAGAGATAGGGAAAGCTAAAGGGACATTGGCCGCCCGCTTGTTCTTACAATATTTATGATTGTTACTTCTGACGTAGCGGGAAGCCAACACATATCAGTTACCAGTGCTGTTTGCAGATGAGGGTTGGTGTGATCCCTGACGTTGAGGCAGAGGTCGGAGTGCTCTCTCAGATGGAGGGGGAGGGCTTGGTATTGGTTGATATTTGGGGACTCGCAGCAATAGAGTGGGAGAGCTTTGTTCCAGCAAATACCAGTTTCTCCATTTTCGCTGAAAAGCACAGAAGGGGTGACATCAGCTGTGAATCTGGTGTTCCTGAAGGCTGGGAGGGAGTGTTATCATGCATTCCATGGTTGTTGTTATCAACAGAAACGTCCTTGGGTGTTGATTCACAATCCAGCTGTAGCGAGGTCTGTGGGCAGGGCTCAGCCTGATAGTGATGGGTTGTTAGCGAACGCCGGCTCTAAGAGCTGATTCTTTGTAGCGAACGAGCAGAGCCGAATCTTCAGACGCAGGCAGAAGAGCCGGCTCTTCTAAGGGAGCCGAGCCAGAAGAGCCGAATCTATGAAAAGAGCGGGACTGCCATCACTAAAATGTAGAGCCGGAGCTTGAGCCGAATCAATGGAAAGAGCCGGAATGCCCATCACTACAGCCTGAGCTGTGTCTGTGAACAGTAGTTGTTGTGACTGCAGAGTTTTATCCTTGTCATCTGAATGTCCATCCAGGTGCTGGTGTAAAATCCTGTGGTCATTTCCGCTGTTCAGTAGTGGACTGGCACACTCAGCTGATGGATGATGCATGGAGAAAAATATATTGTCTTTAAGCAACCTAGCACCTAGTTTGTTTGGGTGGATACCATCTGTGTTAAAAAGTTGCCTTTGATTCCAGAAGATATTAAAATTGTCAATGTAATTCAGTCCACTCATGGTGCAGGTGTTTTGCAGCCATGAATTTAAACTTAATAGCCGAGAAAACATATTTGTTCCTTGGGCTGGGAGAGGTCCACTAATTAAAGATTGAACTTTCAGTTTTGCAAGTGTTTCAAAAAGTTCATTGAAATCCCCCTTAAGGAGCACAGACTGCTCTTTCCGAATATCATTCTTTCCCACATGTATGACAATCCGACTGACAGACTTATGTTTCATCAGAATGTTGCAAAGTTCCTTGTTAACATCAGAAACCGTTGCCCGAGGAAAACAGTATGTAAGGGTTGCCTTGCTTTCAAAGATTCTGATAATATTGTCACCCACTATCAGCGTGCTTGGCTCGGCTGCTGTCTGAGCGGAGCGCCGCTGCCTGTATGATATTGAGCGTCTGTTAGCTCTGTAAGCTACTGGCTGATGTGATCTGTGTCCATTAACATTTGGGGATACTTCACCCAAACTCATTAGTGCTTCAAATCTATCTTCAAATCTATACCAATATTGGCTACTCGAGTTGTACCCATATCTGGGGTAGATGATGCTAATGCAGCAATTTGTGACACTCGTGACAGTCTAATGTCTTGAGCACTTTTGGGTCTCCCACCCTGTTTATGCCATCGGTTTGTGTCCTCAATTAGTTTAGGTTTCTCTGAGCTCACTATGACCTGTTTAAAAACATTAGGTTCACAGTACTCACCAGCTTTATGTTGAGAAGGACCACAATAAAGCTCTGCTGTATGTTCTGGCAGGGTCGGCAGTGCCACAAGTAACTTTGTTTCGAGAACTGCAATCTTTTGTAAAAGTCTGTGGCAGTTTGAGCAGCAGGTGGATTGAGAGCCAAAAGAAGGCATTTTATCTTCTTTTCTTCTTTTTGAGTGTGGGCAGCTGTGTTGTCCTGTTTTAGGATTGTCAGCTGCCAGCAATAGCAGACTGGTAGACTGCTATGACAAAAACCCCAAGTTGTTGAATATTCCAAATATCAATATGGTTCCAGGAATTTGTAGTTTTAGTGTGAGTGCCCAATTGTTTAGTTTGAGCACTGTGCTGAACTGCTGGTAGTTGAATCAAAAGATAAAAGCGAAAAAGCAAAAGCGCAAAGCACAGAGCGCAAGTAAAAGCGTCCGAACAGTAGCGAAGCAGGAAGTTTTGTTTATTATTTAAACTATAATAGGGTACGTGATGGATTTTATTCCTTTTGGAATAAAGCATGACACTTTCACAAACACGTAGAAGACGTATTAGAAGCCCTCATTCTCTGTAACACGAAATGTATTTACAAATATAAAGGCTATTGGTTACTGCACTGGAACGAGCATGGAACTTACCAGAGCGGCTAACAGTTAACGTTATCGCTGAATGATAAATCTATGCAGCCTCCAAAATTGATCAGACACAAGACACAGCAAGACAAAGCAAACATTTGATTCGCACGTCCCTTTAACTTGCCTTCCAATGCAGCACTTCCGTAACTGCCTCCGTAGTGTGTTAAGTTTAAAGAAATCAACATACATATAAAATAATAGAAGTTTAGCGCATCTAACGTTATAACATATAAACATATTAGGGCTGTCAAAAGATTAATCGTGATTAATCACATCTAAAATAAAAGTTTGTGTTTACATAACATATGTGTGTGTAGTGTGTATAATTAATATTTATATATAAAAACACACACAGTCATGTATATATTTAAGAAAAAATGGTTATATTTATATATAAAATATTTATATTTCTATAGAATATAAATTATATAAATGTTTATACAGTATATAAATGCAAATATTTCTTAAATATACACATGAATGTGTGTGTATTTATATAAGTAGTTGTATGGGGGCACCATTCGTCAAACTTTTATGACCCCCTCCCCCACCCGGTGACAGTTGCTGTCTGACAGGTCGTTTTTATGACCCTTTGACAGGGGGGCGGGACCATCAATCAAAATCTGTACAAGTTGTCAACTTTAGACAGAAAGTATTTAATGGTTTTATTGCCGGTCATTTAGAGTGATTGTTTTTCCTGAGTGTGTTTTATGTCAAGCGTATGGTGTCATGTTTAATGACGGCTCGTGTTTGTGACATTTGCTGTCTATCACCCCTCCCTTTTCGACCCGTGCGAGTCTCACCACTGCGTGTCACACCGCGGGTGTGTGTTGTATAAATGGGGGTGTTATAAGATAGGTTTGTTTAAAACAGGTTATAGGTTTTCAGTGACTGAAAACACTTTGACTCTGACTTAACCGTTGAACAATGGCTGGCGCGTTTAATACACCTCCGGCTTCTGGTATGGAAATGGATGAGGATCTAACATTTGCCCCCCCGGAGGGGTGTGGGACATCGTGTGCGTATGACAGAATTTTTACACGATTCGGAAGACGCTGTTAAATATGAATTTCTAATGGCTGACAAGCGTTTGGGGTACTACGAGTTTGACAAGAAATTACGCATTGTAAAAGTTTACAGTGTGGAATCTGGTGAGAAACATGAATACGGCGATCCATTCCTTTTCCTCCCTGCTAAAGACTGGTCATTGTTCTACAAACGTATCTGGAAAGATGTGCAAGGATTTTGTGACGTGCCGTTGTACGTTGGAGAGTGGAACGGTGTGACACGGGGTATGCGCTATCGTGTAGTCGCCAATCAGTGTAAAAAGAAACTTGATGAGTGTGTCTACATTTTCACATGTAGAGACGCATCAAAGATTTCCGAGCGTACTTGGCCTATACCCGAGGATGAGCACAACAACCACTACGATCTGCAATTCATATTCCAATGGCGCGACGTTCGTGTGCTTGGAGATATTTTTGCTCACATTGACAAAATGTTTAGATGGTGCAAGATGCGAGACCAATACAACTCCGTAAGGGTTAAATTGTTTGACCCTCGCGGAAGCATGGCTGAGACCGGCGAGTTGCCGACTCCGCCCACTTACTACAAGCATTAAATGAGCCGTCACAGACCCCGCAAACACACTGATCCATAATGTCTCAAGACTCTGAAACACCCTGCCACACAGTCAAAGATACACCCGATACCATGGAGGCTCCCCCGCCAAGTGTTGAGGACACACCGCCTATTAACAGCTGGCTGGATGAGTTCTGCAGAGAGCTGGGCTATCACAATCTGAACTTCCTCACAACGCGTAGCTGTAACATCGCTACAGCCGCGCACAGTGCATCAGAGGACGGCGTGGACGGCTGTATCGGAGTCGATGGCTTTAAGCTAATAAAGGCCATTGTTGCGTCCGTTCTGGAAAGCACCGTCGGTTCAAAGATGAAACGTGAATGCTACGGCTGCAAAATCAACCATCCTAGTCAAATACAACACGGATGCCTCTATGAACCCACGCCCTATTACTTTGACTTTAATTATGAAGAGTTCACCAGAACCTTGTTTAAACCGGAGTTTAAACACATCATCGTACAAGCTCTGAACCAGATCGGTCTGAAACTTCATCCCCTGAGGATCCAAGGTGCTGTGGACGCTATTCTGTGTGAACTAAGGTCTGAACCTTACGTTGTGGCTAAGCTGAAAGAAATTACAGATGAGCTAGTCGACGAGAAATGTGAGAAACTAGTCTACGATTGTGTGGACTCCTGGAGTAAAATCTGCTGAGTTTGAACTGACATCGATTTTCAGATGGGGAATCTGTGTTTTACCGGCCTGATTAAAAATATGTTTAAAAACCATTATAAACGTCAACTGGTTAAACTCTTATGTAGCGTGATATCTCTTGAAACTGACTTTGATTTCAAATCTGATGTTTGTGAAAACACAGTCAAACGTGTGACCAGCCTCAAACAACAAATGTCTGATGTTCGAGATATTGCTAAGACATGGAATACCATGGTGCAGATGTGTGTTAATGCCGAAGATCATCCTTGTGTTTTTATTAAAAAAACTCTAGATTTGATGTATAAAAGTCATGATAATTTTTACATAGGCGATGTAATCACAATGTCTACATATGTAATTGATTTATGCATTGCTATGATTTTAAAGAATCCACAGTTTAATGTGTACGAAGTTGTCGCAACAGCTGCTGAATATATGATTGATAAAAAAATTGTTCCATGTATACACTTTTTATGGTATTTAGACACCCTGTAATGGCTTTCTGTATTATCGTTGCTGTGTGTGAAAATAAAAAAAGACTTTCTAACCAACTCTCATGCATTACTTATTTGTGGTCTGATGAGAAGACATCATGTCGGCAGAGCTCATGAGCAAAGTATATTACACACCATCCAACCCCGGGTCTTTAGGTGGTAAAAATCGTTTAAAACAAGCTGTTTTAAAAGATTACGATGTGGTGTTAAATGACGACGAGGTTTCAGACTGGCTCTCCTCACAGGATGCCTACACATTACATAGGCAGGCCCCTCTTAAATTCAAAAGAAACAAAGTGATTGTTTACGGGATAGACATGCAATTTCAAGCTGATTTGGTCGATATGTCTGCATATTCCAAGGAAAATGACGACACAAAATTTTTACTCACATGCATAGATGTGTTTAGTAAATATGCGTGGACTCGGGTCTTAAAGAACAAAAGCGGTGTTGAGGTCGCTAAGGCTTTTGAATCAATACTTGATGAAGGTCGGGTACCTCAAAAAATACAGACGGATCAGGGGAAAGAATTTTTTAACAAGCATTTTCAAGAAGTTGTTAAAAAATATAATATTCATCATTTTGCCGTCGCATCGGATTTAAAAGCTTCTGTGGTTGAAAGGTTTAATCGCAGTCTCAAAAACTTAATGTGGCGTTTTTTAACAGCCACAAACTCCAGGAGATATATTGACGTGTTACAAGATATCACGCTGGGATACAACACCACTTATCACAGGAGCATCAAGATGAGACCTGTGGATGTCAACAAAGATATTGAACACGTCGTGTTTGAAAATCTGTATGGACCTGCAGGAGTGAGACGAGACAAACCCGTGTGTTTTAAATACAAGATTGGTGATGTTGTCAGAATCTCCAAAGTAAGGGGTCCGTTCGCGAAAGGTTATGAACAGAATTACACAGAAGAGTATTTTACAATCGCAGAGTGTATACCCAGGGATCCGCCGGTCTACAAATTACAGGATTATGATAACGATGTTATTGATGGTCGCTTTTACGAACAAGAATTACAAAAAATATCTGTGTGTGAAAACAAGGCATTTAAAGTAGAAAAAATCTTAGACAAGAAAAAACGTGGCAAAAAAATATTGGTTTTAGTGAAATGGCTCGGATGGCCTGATAAATTTAATAGCTGGGTCGCAGAAAAAGAGGTGGTCGATATACAGAAACCTTAAAAAGGAGAAACCCACGCAGAATAAAGTCAGTCCAATAAAAAGCAGACATGGGTGACGGCGGATTTTATGTTACATTACCATGCAATGCATCTTTGGATGTCTACACCAACAATACTATCTCAAATTATAGGACCATGTTAGGAAATCCTATAAACCTGAGAGGCAAATGGGAGGTGGGGATTGTTGAAATTGAATATCCTAGAACATGGTACACATTTAGTACCGAAGACGCATTTTTTGATATAATTACAGAAGTAGGAGAGTCCAATATTTACAACGATAGTAAACGACTGTTTATAAAAGCAGGATATTATGAAAATGTCACATCGGTGATTAGTGAAATAAACAAGGCTCTAAAACCTAACGGAGTCATGGGCTATGATAACATAAGAAACAGGGTCTTTTTAAAAGCACCAGCCGGTGTCTTGTTAATGTTTAGCGGAAAGTTGGCTGTTATTTTAGGGCTGAAACCGAATGTACCTATAGGGATGGCCATGCGGTCACCCGACTCTGAGCCTGTCAAAGATGTTACGACAAGAGGTCCGCATCAAGCAGACATACACGGAGGCTTCTATTCGCTCTATATCTACACGGACATTATCGAATATCAATCAGTAGGTGACGCATATGTTCCGCTCCTAGGATGTGTACATATAACTGGTGAAAACAACAACATCGTCAGTATTAGATACGACAAACCTCATTACGTACCTACAAACAAGTCCGTTATCACAGAAATTGCTATTGAAGTAAAGGACGATCAAAACAAAGACGTTGCGTTTTCTTACGGTAAAGTCTGTGTTAAACTACATTTTAGACCCGTGAAGCAGTCATCTTTTTAATATTCAGTAATGTCTTATTACAATTATAATTATAACGCAAACCCCGAGCGCTACGTGACATATTATACAAACCAGGCTGGAAATGGACTACCAGGATATACGGGTGGAGGTGTCATGTACGGTAATGGACTTGGGGGGCTTTTCAGAGGTCTGTTTAGATTCGCTATGCCCTTGTTGAAACGTGGCTTTAACATAGCCAAACCGCATCTTAAATCTGCGGCGAAAAACATATTTAGTGACGTCGTTAGCAATACGATGGCAGGCTCTTTCAACAACCACGAACAGGACGGTTCTGGTTTGATGGTTATGTCTCGCAAACGTGTGTATAGGCCACCGGGAACCAATAGGAGTGGCCAGAAACCAAAGAAAGCACGGGGTACAGTCAAGAAATCATCAGTTGCAAAACGTAAGCGCAAGACATCAGTAAAAAAACCACCGGCAAAGAGAGTTAAAACTATTTTCTAGATCATGGCACTGCTACACAACATGTCAGAAGAGTGTATTAAATCCGAACTGGATTTATTCACGGTACCTCTGACTCAGACATCTATTGAAAAAAATACTTATGTAGAAATACCACCTTTATCAGCACTATCAGACACAGCCCCGTTGGAATTTTTTATAGCAGGAACCGGAGAGGATTATATCGATTTAAATAACACATTGCTGTTTTTAAGGGTGAAAATTACTAATCCTAACGGTACGGACATAGCCGCCGGAGCGCCTGTGGGGTTAGTGAATTATCCTATTGGAAGTTTGTTTGCCCAAACGGACGTGTCGCTCGGGGATAGATTAATTTCGCAGAGTTCCAGCACGCATCCTTATCGCTGCGTCATAGAGTGTTTGTTAAACTATGGAACAGACGTTCTCGAAACAACATTCTCCTCTGGACTTTATTATAAAGACTCGCCGGGTCATATGGACGCTACAGACCCAGCTGCTGGAAATAGAGGCCTGACAAAGAGAGCAGCCTTTACAGAGTCCAGTAATATCGTCGAGTTATTAGGACCCATTCATAGCGATATATTCTTTCAAGAAAAATTAATGCCTAATGGCGTTGATATTAAAATACGTATGACTAGGGCCAAAGATGAGTTTTGTTTGATGAGAAACGATAATATAAACTACAGAATAAACATTGTTTCAGCATCTCTGTTTGTTAAAAAAGTTTCTGTGTCACCAGCTGTGAGACTGGGGCACGCTCAGGCTCTGTTATCAGCTACAGCCAAATACCCCATCGACAGAGTGTGTTTGAAAAACTTCTCCATACCTGCTGGTTCCCGTGTATGTAACCAAGAAAACTTATTTTTAGGAACCCTACCCAAATCCATCGTTCTGGCTATGGTTGATAATGACGCTTTTACAGGCGCTTATAATAAAAACCCCTTTGCATTTAAAAACTACGATCTGGAATTCTTGGCGATCTATTCTGACGGTGTTCAGACACCTTCAAAACCTCTCCAGCCTGACTTTGGAAGCGGTGCTGCTGTAAGGGAATTTTACCAGCTAGCATTGGCCTCGGGAAAACATTTGAAAAATCAAGCTCTGTCTATCGATAGAGAGGCCTTTCTGCACGGATATACGCTCTACGCGTTTAACCTCACACCAGATGAAGAATGTGGGCGTCACGTGTCGTTAGTCAAATCAGGCAATATCAGATTAGAACTTCGTTTTAGGCAGCCTCTCCAAAATACGATAACTCTGATCGTATATGCGATTTATGATTCAATTCTGGAAATATCTAATCGCCGACAGGTTATGATTGATTACTATTAATCATGAACACTCTGCAACTAACGAGCCTAATGGATAAAATCTCATGCAATACGCATTTCCTTGGAGTGGTGCCGTGTGACCATTTACCAGATGACCCCCTAAGAACATTGCCTGCCATGGTCATAATTAATACACACCCGTCCGGACTCCCCGGCGAACATTGGTTATCTATTTACATAAACAAATACGGAGTGGGTTGTTTTTTTGACAGTTTCGGCAACAGACCGGATCATTACCGTTTTCCCCATCAAATCAATGACTTTTTAAATCTCAATTCTGTAACGGTGCAATACTCTGCCAAGCAAGTCCAGGATTTCTCAACAGATACCTGCGGTCAGCATTGTGTTTTTTTCCTGTATAATATGTGCATGGATCGTGAATATGAAAATGTTTTAAAAAAGTATACAGATGATCTGCTTAAAAATGACAACATGGTATCGTGTTTTGTGAAAAAGATAAAACCGTCTGATTGTTATAAAAATGTGTTTAAATGTGTTCAGTGTGTGCAGACGGGATACATGTTTGTATAATGTTTTTATTCAATAAATACACTATTAACCAGAACAAGATTTTTCAGAAAGATTGTTTTTTATTTATTAATACAGACATTCAACAACAACAACATCAATGGAAAAAAATTAGAAACGTAACCATTTGTTATAATCTAGATTGGGTGATTTAAACAGAGGTTCATCCGATAGAGCAACAGATGCTCGAGCCCGTGATCTTCGTTTTTTACTTTTTCCGTAAGGAGCCGGCACACCATGTGATGTGGCCGGTGATTTAAAAGACTGAACAGCCTGTCTGACTGCATGGTTTGGTAGTATAGAATAGGGCAAATTTAACAATGAGATCGCCTCTAAAAACTCTGACCAACCTACAGGTCTGTGTTCGTCTTTGATCTTATGCGAAGCGGTAACACTTTTCACTAAATCAAACAAATGGGACCCATGTATAGGTCTTCCCCTAAACACAAATTCCCCTGAACCTGTCCATGAAGATACATCTTTAGCTTTAGACATTTTATCTAAAATGTATCTGATGTTTTTTAAACTTTTTTGTGGAGCATTGTTTAACACATCATTCACAACATCCTCTGGTGCATCATTAGCCTTAACAGTCAAAGTAGTTTGCTCCTTATCTGTGTGATCAGAGGGGGGAAGGCTTAATGTTAAAGTGTTGACTTCACGGTCTCTGTGTTTTGCGATTGTTAAAAATCTCTGTAAGGCGTTCGAGTACAACTTTGCTTTTTCATAAACATCCAAATCATTTCTGTGCAAAATATTTCGTATAGATTCATCCATATCGCTCTCGACATTCTGTTGAATAGATTCACGAGGGGATTCGGTCTTTAGTTTATCCAGTTGGTGCTGTGGGACTAGATACATTTTCTCCGCAAATTCCATTCTCTGGTCTTTATCTAGAGGCAATCAGGCTTGTAATAAAAGGGATAGCGACGCTTAGGAGGGGAAGAAGGAAACCACCCTGCTGGTTTATCAAACGTCTCTTTCTACCCACACTAATCTTCTTGTCCGCAACGATTTTTATCTCACGTTTCTTCTTTTTCAATTTTTGGTACTGCACATGTTTTAGAGGTATATGTCCGTGTAATAAATTAAGAGCTAGTTCGCACAATGCCACAACGAAATCATCCGTGGCAGATTGTAGAATAACACGTCTCTGTTTGGGTGGTGATTTTAATAGAAGTTTTAAAAGAGGGAGGTTTCTACAAAGTCTATCAGACATTTTCAAACTCTTTGTTTTCTTTTCCGGACGTACACCACTGGGTGCAGTGAAAGCAAATCTGTTCTGAGACGATACAGCTCCGGTGTTTTGGCTTTATAGTCAATCATAAGATACCCAAAAGGTTGACTGGTCGCGTCTTTGTAAGCCTCCATAAAATATTTTGTTTCTCCGGGGTACATCTGTCTGGCTAGAACCATGACCTGATTTGTGTCTCGGGGGTTTTTAAAAAGAATTAGATAATTTGTGTTCAAAGCTATAGTCCTGCTCGACTTTCCCTGACAAAATAAATTCTGTACAATATAAATAACGCTCAAGTTTCTGTGGTGTACATACTGAGTGAATGCCTTTTCCACTTCGATGTTTCCAGAAGCATCACGCATGACATCGTCTAGAATTAGCAGAGATGTTTTATTAACAGGAAACAAATGATCATCATTCAGAGTCTGTGGAATCCCTTCAATGAATTTAATTTTGTACATTCTTGATATTTCTTCATACATTTTTTGCCAACATTCATATATAATTACAATATTCTCAATCTTTTCAGAAATCAAATTTACAGCATTTTCCAACAACATCTTAACAAAGATTGATTTCCCACTGTTGGATGGTCCCGCTACAATTAATGAGAATGGATGCTGTAGCCTAAAGTCATGGCCTTTAGCACCCCGGACACCTTTATGCCCAAAAACGTTATCAGAATCCATACGGTAACGTCGTCAGATTTTCTTTGTTTATTACTCGCTTGTTGTATACGAGTTTAAACTTCTTGACAACTGTCTTGTTGTGGAGCGTGAGGTGTCTTTTATTCCTCACAATGCTGTCAGCAGAAGCTAGGACGTGCCTGTCACGATCACCCTCATTAACATAATCACGGACAAGATCAACCAGTGTGTCTAATGTGATAATTTGGGAGTTTGTATAATTTTGCACGATGCCTTTGGCCTTTAGGACAGAACGCCCCTTTGCGGTACGGTAAGCGTATGTTTTTGGACCGCACGACACAAACTCGACCGCAAAATCATCATCCCCAATTTCATCAGTCAGATTACCTAGATACGGACCCAGCGGAGGGTCCCACTCGCCGTCTTTAGACGTGAAAATCACGCTGTCGGTATCGCTGTAAAGCACACGCTCATTCAGCCTATCCATAAGGTCGTACAACTCTAGACGCGCGTGGGCTGTGGTAAAGGCGCCGAGAAATATGTTTATGTCACGCGTGCGTGCGCCTTTGCCGTTCGGATGGATCCATTGCACTAGAGCTACGTTGTCTGACACAAACGAAAAGTGCTTAATCTCGTACGCCATGCCAAAAATGTATCTCGTAAACTCTTCCGGATCTGAAAGCAACACTGTGGTGGGCATATTTTCGCGCATAGAAAAACGACCCCACAAACTGTTTAACAACAGCTTATTGATAGATCGTCTCGCGGGGTTAAGGCTTATCTTATCAGGATTCATTTGTATCCCCTCTTTCTCAAAGTAATCAGCAATGTAGGCATCTTTGTCCTGATCTGTCACTACGTGTGCGGGGTATCCGCTGGCCTCTTGCTTGTATTGTAAAAATGTTTTGACATATTCACAAAACAAGGTTTCTGAGGATTGGGGAAAATGCCACACTTCGTCCACTTTTGTCACAATGTAACCCTTCTCGATAGCCTTTAACAGCTCGAGACTTACCCAACACCCTGAAAGCGTTCGCTGCTCATCTGTGTGATCGCAGGGGGTAGACTGATTCTGCTGCTCACAGCAGGTTGCGCAGAGAGGGAAATTCAGTTTATTATTGGCTCTGTATGGGAGCACGGGGTGTAGCAGGTTTCTTGGGGGTAACACTGATGCCTTGATAAGCCCGTAATAATTTTCAAGGGGTTCAAAATCTTTTAAAATTATCTGGGGATGTCCTATCGGGTAGCACTTCTTGGCCTGACAGAAGGGATACAGACTTGTAAAATCGACATATCTGATTTTCTCACCTTCGGCGGCTTTATGATAGAGTTTGTACGCGTTAGTGCGACCGCCAAATAGAGCGTCGCGGGGTTTCAGTCTCTCGGGGTGCGTGTAAGTGGACATAAACGCTATTACGTCAGGATCAGACTGCTTAGCAGCGTCCCATTCACACTCCCACAGCACCTCAACATTCAACCCATACGCCTTCTCCAAAACCTCCATTTTGGCCTCATGCTGTCTTCTGTGTACAGCGTGCGTCAATTTTGTCACAGGATGAATATCATAGTCATTATATTTGCAAGTATGACTGTGCCAGAGGCATCCTAAAAATTCCAAAATATAAGTTTGACCATCTTTCTGGAAAGCACCATCCACATGGTAGGATCCGAACGACATTTCACCACGATTTAGAGCGTGCTGGACATCGACGCCTCGCGAATGGCTGACATATTCAAGCCATTCGATGGAGGCGTTTGAATAGGCTTTGTTCTTAGTCAGATAGGCGCCGTTGTGCGTCAACGCTAAGGTGTCTCTCTCCAGATAATGGGTCTTGTACACGGCCATGCAGCACGATGCCAGAGTTGTGTATCTGAAGGGGTCAAGGGCAGTGCACTGTATAAACTCATCACGATATTTCATGCACGCCTCTCTCAACAAAACAACATCGTTCTTGCCGTAAAGTGCCAGCTCTTTTTTAAAGTCAAATACTTTACACTCTACGGTCTTGTACCAATCGTCAAACTGTTCCCTGGCCTTCTCTGACATTGTGTCATATCCGTACATTTTTTTGTCCGGATAGGGGCCTATGTAGTTTTCATTCACCACACGGTTAAAGTGATGTGGAAAATAGCCCTTCTCTGCACAGGTCAGATTCATGGCAGATGCAGTCTTGGCTAGACTCATTGGGAGAAATGAGAAGCTATCGATAAATCTTTGCTTGTAGCTTTCGTCAAACATAAATATCAAACGGCAGCCTTGCATTGTGATTTTAAGAGTGAGCCCCACTTTTGTGAAATATTCCAACAGAATAAAATTGTCAAAGCCAGAAGCATTGTGGGCTATCCATGTGTAGTCGTTGTACCTAGGGTGTCTGAATCTCTGCACGAGTTGTGCGACGCAGTCGGGGCCCTCTGCTGTGAATTCTTCACCCGCAAAAGTGATGGCGCAAACAAAGTTTGCAACATGCTTGCCACCCTCGTGACGAGTCTCAAAATCATAGAATATGTACTTCTCACTGGGTTTCTCTAGCCTTAGGGGCTGAATAAAACATTGATGAGGAGCATCGGGTATCAGCTCCATACCACAGTGCAGGCACTTCTCCGCTGCGCATTTGTGCGGTTTTGGCTTATCACCGCTAATGTAATAGCATCGATTACATGTTGGACAGTATTTGGTCACGTCACACTGGGCAAACTGGTGACTCAGCGGAGGTTTTTTATGCATATCATAACAATATTGGGATTTACAGTACCTCAAGCAATCAGCGCAGTGTATCGTCTTTACCGGGTGTTTGTAACAGTCGGGGGCATTGCATATGTCACAGGCGTATTTGCATCTGTGATTCCTTTTATTAGAAAAGCCCTCGTAGCAATAGTCGCAGACGTAAGTGCAACCAATAAACGCTGTCAATCTTTTTATCATAAAGTAATGACTATCGGACAGATAGAGAAACACCGTCTTGTAGTGGGGCTTGTTTTTTGTCATGTATTTTTCCAAACCACCAGTGCTTGATCTGTGAAAAACTACAATTTTGATGTTTAGCAACCTCTCAAACAATGCGACGTCATTAAACCGTATCATATCTTGGATTGAGAATCCAGCGCCCTTTTGAATTTCAGCAGCTATGGGTATTAATTCTGGGTCTGTTTTTTGGGGGTTCAAAAAGTGTGCCAGACAAAGTGCGAAGCATAGTTTGTCGGACATATTTGTGGGGCAAAAAAGATTCATTCTATTTCTTTTTATAACCTCATTGTGTGCTAGATCGCGGAATTTTCTGCGACCACCACCGTTTTTGCTTCTGACAATAGACACGTTTAACATCAGATTGTCATCAACGCGCACGGCCCTGTTGCTTTGCATGACTCTTTCAAGCTGGTCTGACAGCGCGGAGACGCTATAATCGTTAGCGGGCGTAAGCATCGCATTTATATCCGACATTAATGACTCTCCGCGTAATAAAACATTTATTATTCCGCCTGACCCCCCTAATATTCTAGATAGAGAGACTATTTCATTCAGAACACCATCCAAAAATAGTACGTACGATGCCATATCTGTAGAAGCTATTGCCCTCAGATTTAAACTCCTAAGTATTTCCACACTGTTAAATCTTGTACGAGGAACGACGGTATAACCATTAAATTCACCCCCGTCTCTCACAAGCCTCTCAACGTCTTCGGACGTTAGACCCATATCAGCCATTTCAGAATTGTGGTGGGGGTCGGCCGACCCCTCACCACCGTGTTGAACATGTAAATTCTCGGATGCCCCGTCGTTTAGATCAACGACTGGAGCCTCTGGTTCAATTTGATTATTGATAAATCCAGCTTCTGGAACCTCAAAAACTTGATGCATATTTAAAACATCAGGATCTAAGACCATAGTCGGCTCTGGAGGGGGCTGTGAAATGGGATCGAGCATACTTATCAATTCTGCGAATTCGGCTGAATTACGTTGATTTCCATTCATAGCTCTGACAGTTTCTATCAGTATTTGCATTCCCAATTCGTAATCAAATATACCAAGCGGGGATTCATTGCGCCTTATAATTTTATTCGCATGACTACAACCAGAGTCCGAATTACGTTTTTGGGCCATTTTACAACAATATTCGGAAACACAGTGAAACCCCAAAATATTCAAATAATCAAACAATGTAAACACAATAAAACTAAACCAAAAAACAAACAATATAGTTAAATCAATGAAAAAAAAACTCTAAACCAAAATGAGTATAAAAACGGATTACGATGAAAAAAATAAACCAATAGGTATTAAGGACACAAGTTTAAAACAACAGTAAAGCAATATATTTAAAACAATGAAAAACTCTAAACCAAAATGAGTATAAAAACGGATTATATAAACGATGAAAAACAAAAATATAACAAGAACACAAGTTTAAAACAACATCAAAACAATTTATAATAGTCACTTACCCTTGTGATTTTAAAAAGCGATCAGCTCTGTGGACAAATCAACACAGGTATCCAGTATCCGAAATGTTTTAAATCCAATATGTCACAAAATGTTTAAAATGTCCCAGACAAATCCAAAAAGTCTCAGATTTTTCTCTTTTTTAAAGATACGTCCAAAGTGTTGTGGTCTGTATCCTAGTCTGTAAACAGATAAAAACATGTTATTAGGATAAATATCTAAATAAAACAACTTTTTTCTTATGCTGCATAAACGTACCGGGGAGATCCGCTATTTTGCAATAGTACACGCAACGTTCGCTTTGCCGTTGATATCCAAACCTTTAAAACACATAACACATGTTATTAGAAAATATTAAAACAAACCAGTTTGTTTAAATCTATTGTAACATGATTAAATAAATACACACCGGACAACACGAGCCACTCAGCGTCTCTTTTGTTCCAAGATTTCCTTGTTACGCTGCGGGTGGTTCTAGTCTCGGTCTGACTTTTTTGTTCATTCCACTCTTCTCAGCGATTTACCAGGAATAGTAAATACCAGTTTAGACAATTTCGCTGCAATACCAGAGATCGAATTTTTAGTTTTTAAATAAATCAGACAAAATACTGAAACGAACACAGCGAAACACATACATACCAATAGACTTGAGTATAACAGCTCTGCTCCATCCAAACTGATGCCGGAGATCTCTTGTCGCTCCCCAATAAAGGTTCGGTCATAAACTTTCAAAGATTACAGCACACGACCCCCACACAAACACCCGCAGTGTGACAGGTAGTAGACTCGCAAGGGTCGAAAAGGGAGGGGTGATAGACAGCAAATGTCACAAACACGAGCCGTCATTAAACATGACACCATACGCTTGACATAAAACACACTCAGGAAAAACAATCACTCTAAATGACCCGTCATAAACCCATTAAATACTTTCTGTCTAAAGTTGACAACTTGTACAGATTTTGATTGATGGTCCCGCCCCCCTGTCAAAGGGTCATAAAAACGACCTGTCAGACAGCAACTGTCACCGGGTGGGGGAGGGGGTCATAAAAGTTTGACGAATGGTGCCCCCATACAACTACTTATATATACATAATAATTATACACATTACACACACATATGTTATGTTAACACAAACTTTTATTTTAGATGTGATTAATCACGATTAATCTTTTGACAGCCCTAAAACATACATTTTACTGATGAAAATATGTTAGAAACGATACATTGCGATGCAAATGCCAACTTGCATCGCATCCGTTAAATTTAAGCACCGATGTGAATCGATGAATCATCCCATCATATATAAAACATAAATGATAAACCAACGAAACCCATCAGAATTGGCATGATTTCTCATCAACTGCATGTCATGGCCACATCTTGAGCATCTTAGGGGCTGTCCACACGGAGACGCGTATCACTGTATATGTATAAATTTGTTATCGTATTGGCGTTTCATCCACACGGATCTGGCGTTTTGGGAGACTGAATCCGCTATTTTTTGAAACTGGGTCCTAAAGTGGATATATCTGAAACCGACACCCTTGCGGTTTCGTCTGTAAAGTCAATCCGTATATTGTCGGAAGCATCACACGTAACAGCAACAACAATAACGGCGGACTACGTGATTGTGTTCGTGCTACAGAAGCTGCTAAAGCCTACTAGCTTTATTACAGTAAAATCTATTGCTTCTATGCAATTGTGGTGACCAACAAGCGATAATGGACAACACCATACATTGGTTATGCGCATGCTCAAAGTCTTCTTCTCCGTGTATAGTGTATATCTGTGGCAGAATTACAGCGCCCCATACTGGTCCGGCATATATACTACACCGCTTTCAGTCGGTTTCAGTGGTTTCGTGTTTACGGATTTTTTTTAGAGCAAGGAAAAAAATGATCGGATAGGGAATTCACCGGCTTCGTGTGGACATAGCCTTACTCTGCTTGCCAGTAAATGTTTGCTTTGAAGCCATTTAATCAGTTTCAGATTTCTTTTAGTTGATGGTTTCTGCGTTGCAAAAAGCAATAACTTTGTTAATAACATTGTTGGTGCTCTCTGTAACACACAAATCCCCATCCCCCACAATTAGCTCGGTGCACAGAAAAAAATGTCATTTCGCCCCCTGATGGAAATTTTAGGGAACCGGATAATTTGGTTCAGTTTAGATAAGGCACCGGCGTCCTGTGGCTCTTCATTTAATACCACCCTTACTAAAATTGACAATGGTTTTACTACAGTTAAAACAAATAAACATACTGTAGTAAAAACAGGGTTACCACAAATAACCATGGTTTTTCAAAAATCATAAACTAAAACCATGGTCAACACACCAAAACACCATGATAATTACACTTTTACCACAAAAAATTGTTAATTTCGTAATGGCTTATATAATGTTGTTACATTTATGAATGTTTTGACTTATAATTCGTATTTGTACAAATTATTCACTTAAAGGTGACCGACTCATTCACCAAATATATCGGTTCACTGAGCCGACTCATTTGCGAATTACATCATGTGATGGGCCGTTAAAACTCGCTAGTAGGGGATATTGCAACTTTACCCTGGAAGACTTTAAGGAAGAAAGGATCTTAGTCCCCCACCTCAAGTACTTTGAATCTCACTGTATTTATATTTATATATATACTTTATATCTTACTCTATTGTATAGTGTATTATACTACAGGCACAGGAAGTGTGGGCTTCAGGTAGGTGTATAGACACGGCGACTAATTTGAAGTGTAGATATGTGATATAAGGTGACTGTACCAAATCACTTCCCCACCCCCAATACCTAATAGAGTAAGTGAGATGCCCCTACTCCAAGGTAAGTTCAAAACAATAACTATATATACTTTTCTGACAGTTAACCAATTTATTTCTCTTTTCTTTCTAGGAAAACTTGATTGTCTTCCACATTGGCAGAAGGAAACTGGCAGAAGGTAGTTTGACAGGTAAGTATTAAAAGGATTGAGTAATCAATTAAAAAAATATTAGTTTAGACGAATACTTGTTATTTTACCTTTAACCTGTGGTGCACCACAAAATGTTCATAAGACTCAGACCCCGTTTTTGACACCTTTAACATTCAAATCATTAAAGAATTTCCCTTATAGGCTTAGTATTTAGTATATTCTAGACCTATGATCTAAATGCAAGAACTCAATAAAATGCTAATAAATATTTAAAACCTCTAAGTTACTCTTCAAATCAAAATGAAATAAAAAAAAATCAAAACACTTCAAATTCAATTAACATTTAGGTAAACATTCAATAAGGAAACAATTTATACAATGGATGCTACTAAATTCAAATAATTCTCATGTAGCAGTTTAAATGATTATATATCGACCTTTACAGTCTCAAAGTCACAAATACCCAGTCCAACTCACAATCATGGACTATCAGCACCTGTGAGTGTGTGTATAAGAAAGATGTACCAGTCCGCAGTGAAGGCAACTGGTGAATGAAAACTTCAGTTGAGATGAGACAAATTATAGCAATGAGACTACCTGTAGCAATGAGACGACTTGTAGCAATGAGACGACTTGTAGCAATGAGATGACTTGTAGCAATGAGATGGTATTTGGCAATAAGATGAGTTAGCAGGGAGATGTCACCTTAATGGCAGAGTAACAAAAAAATGTAATAAAAAAACGTAGCTTAAATGGCCCCAAAAAAATCAGGAAAAAGGCTTTGCAGATGGTGATATCAGTGTTCAGCAGTCTGGCAAAAAAATATATTTACCTTCGCAAAATTTTGTGTGTACACTGATGATGTCAGTTGATAACCGTTAATAACGGTTAATCTTAATCTTAATATTACAGTCACTTATAATGCAGCAAAACTAAAAAAAATAACTTAAATCCAATAAAGTATCAGAAAATAGCAGTGTTCTGAAATTACTCACGACTTCAGCATCTCTTTTATGCTCAAAAGTCAGTCTCTAACACCGTACAAACTGATTCAAATCCTCCGTAACTAGGGCACTTTTTGGATTAAGTCACCACAGCTGCATTAAATCGTGCAGGCACGCTATTTGTAAAAAAACTCAAAAACAACCGCACACTGCTGTTCTTATAGCTTGAAGCTCCAAAAAGAGTAAAATCACTACTTTTGTTGCACACGAAAACTGTAACTGTTACACTGAAAACCCCGCGTCACTCTCATTAAAGTTTATTTTTCTCCGCTCTGCTCTGTTTCCATGGACACTCACAACAAAACCACCACATCAAAATAAAAGTCCCTTAGGACAAAAAGGCACCCAAAAGTCATTCTGGTTACAATCATTAGCCCCACCTACTGTTTGGCGCGAATAAGGATACCATGCTTCAACCAGGCAAAGGAAGCTTAAACATTATACATATTTTAGACAAAATTAAACTAAACGGAATTGCACCTTCTTTAGAAGTGTTTACAAACTGGGACAAATGTAAAGACATACAAGATCCACCGAAGCTTCACATTGGATTTAGGGGTGGAATCACCATACTGCCAATTCAAACTATGTCGTCAGCTGACCAGGATGATGATGGGGTTGTGCCATTACCCAATACGTGCCAATTAGCAGATGAACAAGATATGGACATGGATGCTTCGAGAACATCGACGAGAAGTGGGAGAACAGTAACAAAAAAAAAATATAACTCCGATAATTACGGTATGTGCATTATGCTGTTTGTTGTTGTATGTGAGTTTATACGTATTTTGAGGTTGTTTTCCCATTTTTTCATGTTTAACACTCGCTTCCCCTAGTTCTACCTGCACGCAAGAGGGTTTAGTCGGAAAATCTAACAACCTTATCCGTAGGTAAGTTAATGTCTCTGGTGGCTGAAAAGTATGTTACTGCTTTTTGTTTTTGCATTCGGTATAATATGTGTTTTGAGATTCTTTTCTCATTTATTCCATGTTTTACACTTGCTTAACCCTAGTTCAACCTGCACGCAAGAGAGTTCAGTCGGAAAAGCCAACGACCTAAGTGAATGTCTCCTAAACTTAGAAATTGTTTTTGTATTTTCCAGCAGCCATCTTAAATTGAGTATTTTCAGCACATTTTCAAATTAAATTGAGACCTGCTTTTGCCATGTTAGCATTTATAATCTTTAATTTTTTTTCCTGGTCCAAGTGATCCTCAGGGCACGGTTACAAGTCTTCATTTTGGTCCATCGATCTTTGTCAGACATGTGATTTTGCTGTGTGTGACGTCACCAAGGCGCCATTTTGGAAGGAATTATTACTCACTGTGAGCAATAGAAAAGGTTACAAGTGGAGAGATTCTTAGTAAATTAATTACTAAACTTAAGAAATTCAACAAAACAGAGAAAATACCTTACCACTCCAAATGAAAAAATACTATAGTGTATTATAGTAAAATTACCATAGAAAAATTTAGTAAAATTTAGTACTCTAGTAAAAACTGTAGTGTTTTTGAACCATACTATAGTAAATGTACTACAGTAAACTGTATTAAAAGTACTATAGTAATTTATAGCAATCTAACTATAAAAAGATGAAGTATAATTACTCTAGTAAATACTATAGTGTTTTTGGACCATACTATAGTAAATGTACTACAGTAAACTGTATTAAAAGTACTAAAGTAATTTATAGTAAACTACCTATAGGAAATGAAGTAAAATTACTCTAGCAAATACTATAGTATTTTTGAACCATTCTATAATAAAGTAAACTGTATTAAAATACTATAGCAATTTATGGTAAACTTACTATAGGGAATTTAAAATCTCAGAAAAATATTATTAGTATAAAAAAATGACAGAAAAGGGTAAAATTATTACAGTTTATTAGCCTAGAAATCTAGACGCACCCTAGC
Source organism: Paramisgurnus dabryanus (assembly GCF_030506205.2). Taxonomy (NCBI): domain Eukaryota; kingdom Metazoa; phylum Chordata; class Actinopteri; order Cypriniformes; family Cobitidae; genus Paramisgurnus; species Paramisgurnus dabryanus. Next base: position 29,312,244 of record NC_133346.1, read on the forward strand.
GGCCGCAAAATATATTTGCTGCCAGGGTTTAGTCTAGGCACTCACAATACACTTAACCGGTCCAAAAACCAAAATTTGGTCAGGCCAATCACATCGTGTGTAGCGTCTGTGGGGCGGGCTTAACATGATGACGACAGAGCTGCAACGGTTCCTACTTGAAAACAGAGAATGGCTGCTGCTGCTGGCGAACAGCTATCTTTTGAAGCGGCTTTGGCCGCGACTCTGGAGGACTTAGACTTATGTTTTTCTTTGAGAGAAGAGCAAATAAACCCTACTGAAGTCCTTTTTAAGCAAGAAAGATGTGTTTGGAGTTTTGCCGACTGGTTACGGTAACTACGTCACCTTCTTCGTTGCTCTGATCCGTCATAGCGCTATCATATTGCGTGCAGAGGCATTTTGAGGGACAACCTTATATCCCGCCCTTTGCATTGAGCCGTTTATGTGAAGAGTTGCCAGACCTTACATCTTGATGTAGGTCTGGTTAACCAGGCTAACAGTTTATTGAACAATCATTTATTTTACAAGCATTGTTTTAGACATAACACAAAAGTGTGCTGTTCAGTCCAATTCACATTAAAACTAATATTTGATTTACACATTCCTTATGAAATATATCAAGTATTCCTTTATGACTTTAATAGACTCAGTGTATTGAACACTTTTAATAAATCAGTGTACCAGGGTTTCCAGCAGCATATTTCAGTTAAGGCGGCCCGCCTAAGCTTGGAAACCCGACCGCCTTAACTAGATTGTCCAAAATAAAATAAAAACAAATTTGCTGCACAAAAGGCCGTCAAGTGCATCGCGGAGAATAGCGCATAAGTGCATCAAAATGCGAGCGGGGACGCGCGCCACACGGCCAAAATGAGAAAGACGTGGTCCGGACCGTCACTGTCTGGAGGATAAAGCCAGTTGATAAAACATCTCGGAGAGTAGCGCAGGCGCGCTACACACCGCGAGCGTGCACGCGAGCCACGCGGCCGAAATGAGAAAGATGTGGTCCGGGCCATCACTGTCTGGAGGATAAAGCCAGTTGATAAAACATCTCGGAGAATAGCGTCTCCGCGAGCGTGCACGCGCACCACACGGCCGAAATGAGAAAGATGTGGTCCGGACCATCACTGTCTGGAGGATAAAGCCAGTTGATAAAACATCTCGGAGAATAGCGTCTCCGCGAGCGTGCACGCGAGCCACGCGGCCGAAATGAGAAAGATGTGGTCCGGACCATCACTGTCTGGAGGATAAAGTCAGTTGATAAAACATCTCGGAGAATAGCGTCTCCGCGAGCGTGCACGCGCACCACACGGCCGAAATGAGAAAGATGTGGTCCGTCATGTCTGGAGGATAGCCAGTTGATAAAATACGTGTCCGTGAGAACTGTAGTGGACCTATGTTTTGGGGTTATTTAAGCCTGCTATTGTATTCGTTTATAGTTCTTGCAAATTTAAAGTAAGTTAGCTGGTGATTTTGTTGTTTGAGCAACCTGCTAGGGTTTCACGTGCCTGTTGATTAGATATAATTGTTGAGCGCTCTTGCTCACTTTATTTATGTGCATTATTTACATGCTACAGTAGTTACACTCCTTTAAGATAATGTAATTAATAGTGGGAAATAAGCAGTTTTTTACCATTTTTGCGTTATCTATCATCGCTCGCAGACATCTGCTTTAGTTTGTGTTTATTAACCCTTTAGTTTCACTTCATCACACAGCTATTCCTGTTAGAGGTAAAACACTTAATTCATTAATAATCTAGTATGTGTTAATTTTTTGTCATAGTTTCTTCAAAATGAAGTTGTATTTGAGTGTTTTAAAAATAAATATTTTATTTATTTATTTTATTAAAATATTTTAATTTTTATCATGACACATATGCCCCGCCCATTTGATTGCCACGCCCTCGGCCCCGCCCACCCGCAGAACCCAACACCTTAATTAACAAATTTTCTGCGGGAAACTCTGGTGTACTGTTCCTTAATTCAAAGGACATTTAAACATTTGTAAGATGTACACTTTTCCCATGAAATTTCCAAATTACACAGGGTCACATTTGTCTATGAACTCTTTGTCTAAGAACTTTTTTTATACTGTTTAAAGCAATAGCACTGGCATTATTTATGTTTATTAAAGAAATCCATTATATGTAAAAAAAAAAAAAATTAGTTAATGTTGTTTATAAAAGAAATGCTGAATAGCAAAAACCACCTTAGAAGGTTGTCATGTTATCTTATTATATTTGTTTTAGCTTAATTTGTGTCTCTCTTATTATGTTGGTCAGTTGAATGTTAATTAGATCCAATCCATGTTCGGTAAAAATAATTTGATGCAGAAATAAACTAGCTAATAGACCAACTGAACAGTATTGTATACAAGTGTTTAATATCGGCATCTGTATCGGCCAGAAGTTATCTGTTTAAATCTGTATCGGCCCAAAAAATCCTATTGGTGCATCCCTAGTAAGAATTAAAGTATACACTTACTACAGTTTATCAGTTTACTATAGTTAATACTATGGTATGTGTAGTAAATACTATAATATACTACAGTATACTACAATACACTATAGTTTACTGTAGTAAAGTATTCTATGGTTTTTACTACAGTTTATCAGTTTACTATAGTTAATACTATGGTATTTGTAGTAAATACTGGTATTTGTAGTAAATACTATAATATACTATAATTTACTACAGTTTACCATAGTAAATACTAAAGTATACTACAGTATTTTTTCATGTGGGCTGGTCTGAACTCATCTACATACCAATAGACCCTTTTACTGTTTGTACATAATGATGACGTGGCAACGTATGCACGCACAGTTTGGCAAACGGAGGTATGGCAAGAATCAGCAGTGAAGCAACACAGACAAAGTTATTTTATAAAGTTGACTTTATCAACATTTTCAACACAGCTACCAGATCTGTGTACTATAGTGGAGTGGATAGAAGACGTTAGCAGATGGCCAAAAATAAAGTTGCCAGATACATATATATGTAGATTAGTATATTATATTAGTACAACCAAACGCAACAACCAGACATTTTGATGCTGGGAAACCGTTTTAATAAACTTTTTGAGTTTCTAACCCCCCTGGGGAGTAACACCACTTCTGTTGCCGAAATGCATGTGCAGGCTATTTGATCATGTGAGCTGTAAAGCAGTGGTTCTTAACGTTATTCCTGGAGGCCCACTGCCCTGCACATTTTGTATGTCTCTTTTGTCTGACAGACTCAGTTCAGTTCATGGAGATCTCTTCTAATGAGCTAATGATTTGAATCAGGTGTGTTAAATAAGGGAGACATATAAAATGTGCAGGGCAGTGGGCCTTCAGGAATAACATTAAGAACCACTGCTGTATAGAGTCTATAGTGGCTTATGTTCATAGAGGCACGTGGGGGGGGGGGGGGTTGGGTTGGGGTGGTGTCCCCTCACTGGCACTATCCCGCCCCCTCAGATCACCATTACTGTTGAATGGGATTTTTATGATAAAATGCGCTATTTAAAAATCACATTTGCCTTGTATTGTCTTCCTAAAGTGAATTTTATAGTCTAATTATTTAACAAAACAAAAAACAAGTGTGCATGTATTCTACCGTGACACACGCCCACTCCATGTGTATAGGCTTGTTCGACTTCATGCAACGCCACTAGAACTGTCAGGTGATGACGTAAAAATGCTGCGAGAGCGAGACGAAATGACACTTAGTATGATTTCTCGAATCGTTCTCGCGGTACTTTGACGTCATCCGGCTGTTGGTTCTTGCAGCTGCGCATGAAGTTGAACAAGCCTTTTGTGTTGACGGCTTGACGCACGCCGACAATGAGCCCGCGTTCTGAGTCTCAGCGGGAAATCAAGATGTCGAAGTGGGAAAGTATATAAAAAGTTACAGACAGGAGTGGGAGAGTGACCTGGGCCTGCCCTGTAGCAATGGATATATGGAAAATAGCACTGCAAGTTCTGCAAACCCGACTCCGGATTGTCACACATCAATTAATGCCGTGGCGTGGATGAATTATCGGAGCATTTCAGGTGCACATATCCAAATGTTTGGCTGTCATTAAGTCAATTCTGGCATCATGAACTTTAGCCAGACTGTACATAGTTTTGAAAAGTTCAGAGGTTCTTCAGCATCCTTGCAAGTTAACGTACAACCAACCGCCTATTATTGTTCTGCATTTAACGTTAAAGGTAAGCCTGTACGATCTCTCTCTCACACACACCTGTTTATCAGGAGTAAATAGATAAAAAACAGACATTGTTGAATTTATAATTAATGAATTTGAATTACCCTATCCTTCAGCATAGCTGTATATGTAAACGAGTTATTGTCATTTTGCTTTTGTGGTTCTCTAGCTGCTTAATCACTAGCTTATGGTGCATTACTTGTTGCAGTTAAAATAACTATGTTATATGATCAAAATGAACCAAAATGTTGATAAAATGTTGTGTTTGGACCTTTTTTGGGCTGAAAACCATCAACTCTATTTGCCAACACTGCCCCCCACCATTACGTAAAATTTCTTGAACTAACAGTTACTGAAAGCAAACATGAACATTTCATAATTTCAGGGTTTTATATTGCATTAACTAATTTCACCATGGACATTCGAAAATGGATTAAAAAGAAACTACAGCAACTGCCACTACCTTTGGGTCTAAACTTCAAATGAGCAGTGTTGTGCTAATATGTAACGTAAGGTATGCGTTTTTTGTTGTTGTTGTATTGAGCTCTGTACGTTGCTCACTATAGCTGTAGTTTTTGTGGTTGTATTACAGAGATGTTTTTTTATAACACATTAAAACTTAATGAACCAAACCTATGTATTTTCTAGCTGGGGGAATTATATGCATTCATGTGATCGCCCCCTCTGGTATTTTAGATGCCCCCTCATCAGCGCTCGGCTGGCGTCGACACTGTTATACACTGATTATGCAATGTCATATATGTCCCAAAGTTCACATGATTGACAAGAGTCCTAAGGCCTAATGTATAAGACTTTGCATAAATTTCATCCTTAAAGTGTGCGTACGCACATAAGGCAGAATTTGCATACTTAAGAAACTGCGCAAAATTCAATTCATAAATCCCAGTCAGCAGAAGACATATGTGCATCTCCACCCCATCTCCTCCCTGAAATAACCATATATGGAGCGTACAATGCTTAGTTTTAATAGGCATAATGTTGTCTGCATATCATTTTAATATGTTTTTTTCATCCATGTGACATTACAAAACACAAGGAAAATACCATTGCTGTCCGATTGAAACGTGTCATTTCCAAAATCTGCTATTTTTTACGAAATCACTGTGTTATAAACACTGGGATTGTAAAAGTTGATACTGTAGTTTAACAAATGGCCAGATAGATGTCATTATGTTAATAACATTTTTAATGGAAAACAAACTCAGAGGGAGATTGTTTTTGACCAGAGGATGGTGGAGATTGGTTCGGGTCATGTTCGGCTTTAGATTAAGCGCATCTGAGGCGGCAAGTGCATTTTTAAATAGTAGAGTTGTTTGATTGTTTCTATTATTATATACTGTAGTTTCAAGTTTTCTGGAAACCACAGCTTCCAGTTTTTACTGTAAAAACAACAGATTTTTACCCTGCAGACAGCCTATATTAGAAAGCATTTAAATAGATGCTGCATTTTGAGGAAGTTACTAATGGTGAAATGGTAAATGGTTCCTTATTTCCCTGAATATAAACTTTGGACTCGGGGACAGAACGTACAGATCCATTCCTCTGACAACTATCAAAGAAACAGTATGAAGGTTATTGTGCTTCTTCTGCTTATTCTGGCTGCAAATGCCAAGATATTTGAGAGATGTGAACTAGCAAGAGCTCTAAAAGCCTATAGAATGGATGCTACAGGTGTCAGTCTTGCTAATTGTGAGTAGTTTATGTTTTATTACTTCAGTCTTATCTCAGTAGTTGAGCTTTTACATAACTGTTTTCATTAAATAAATGAACATTTTGTTATTTTATAATGAAATATGAATCTAAAACTTATTCAGTTTAGACAAGTAGGTTTAAGAAGCTTTTTGTACAGCTCTTCTTCGACTCTTCTTAGAACTACTAATATTTAATGTATATTTTGAATATCTGCATAAAACACAACGTCCCCATCAATGTATTGTCTCTAAATAATTTTTCTTATATAGGGGTCTGCTTGATAAAGTCGGAGTCTGGTTTCAACACACAAGCTATCGGCCGCAACCGTGATGGATCAACAGACTATGGGATTTTTCAAATCAACAGTCGTTATTGGTGCTATGATGGTAGAACCCCTGGCCGTACCAGCAATGACTGTAAAATCAACTGTTCACGTAAGGAGTCATTAACAATAGTAAAAGAGAAACATCAAATATTACGCTATGCATGTATGCACTGAAATGTAGAGACAAAAAGAAAGCTTTCTACTGTTTGGATCTTTTAAGTTAAGTGAACTGTGTTAGTATGGATTTCTTATGACCGGTTTGATCCGACTTGATTGGGGTTTACATTTTTGCCTAGAACCCTTGGTTATTAACTGTTATTTCCAGATTGTGACTTCATTCTGGTCTTAACAGCATTTACTGTAGGGCATTCATCACTGTTGTTGATCTCTGCTAAAGTTCATCACATTATATTCTACCTGATAGGCCTGCTGAGCGCTGACATTTCTCAATCTGTTAAGTGTGCCAAGATCATAGCAAAGCGGCATGGCACTTCGGCATGGTAAGTTAAAATGTGTTGGAGCATTTACTTGTGGCTCTATAAAATACATTCATGTAACAGAAGTTAATAAACCCATCTCTGAATAATCCACCTTGTTTTTTTAGGTACGGTTGGAAAAAAACCTGCGCAAATCGTAATGTGAGACCATATATTGCAGGATGTGGAGTATAAAGATTTTTCCTTATGTCTAAATCCCAAATGATGTTAAAATAATTTCTTTCACGCAAAGAAACATGTTTAATGTAACTTTATTTCTTAAGCATGCATAGCCAATTTTGACTTACTGCAATTAAAATAAAGTAAAATAAAACTGCTTCATAAATAATCAATAATCAATAAAAAATTTCTTTATGATTTTTTAAGGTGCAATGTTTAATTTATATTTACATGTATGCTTTTGTCTAAAGCAGTGGTTCTCAAACTTTTTACAACAAGTAAAGTTTACAACGGAAAATATTTGGCTCTCCAAGTACCACCAAAATGACCAACATTAAAATCCAGAAGTGTTGTAGGCCTAACTAGCTATGCACAGTTAAAAACCAAACTTTAATTCCTAACAAGAATATTTATTATTTTTATTCCTTATAGACCCTTTTACTGTTTGTACACAATGATGATGTGGCAACGTATGTGCGCACATATTGGCAACGGAAGTATGGCAAGTAGGCCTGGCAAACTCGATTCCTTTTAAGGATCCGGGTTATTGTGAGTCACCCACTAAAGTGATCCGGGTTGTGTGAGTCACTTGAGTCACTCGAGTCAGTATTGCTAAATCGCCAAGGAAACTCAGTACAGACCCACTTGTAACCGGCTGATCCGCGCGACTCGAGATTTTCAGAGCCAGAAACATTGCAGACCATGGGACTCATGAAACACTGCAGAAAACTGCTGTCATAGTAAAGCTGGTAACATTGCAGACTTAAAAAATACCACATCTGAAATATATATTTTTCTTATTTTTATTTATCAGTTAAATTAATTAAGTTAAATCAGTTAAGTATTGCATACATTTTGATGCTGATTTACCCTTTAATCCAGAAATACAATCTATAGAATTTTTTAAGTCAAGTTTAAAAACATTGATAAGGGGTTTATTTTTCACAAACTTCGATACCACATCTGAAATAGTGAGTCTTCCTTCTACGTTATGGTTAGAGACAATGGGTCAGAGCCGGAGAGTCTCGAGTCTGCAATGTTTTCGGCAGATCTGCAAATCTGCAGTGTTTCCGGCTCTGACTCAAGAGACAGTTCACGCAGATCAGCCGGTTACGAGTTGAGAGATTCTCGAGTCAGAGCCGGAAACATTGCAGATTCGCATGTCTCTCGAGTCCGCAATGTGTCCGGCTCTGAGTGAGAATCTCAGGTCAGTTCGCGCGCAAATCAGCTGGTTACGAGTGGATCTGCAGAGCGAGCGAAGTCTTATCAATAATGTTGCAAGAGGTTTGTGTGTGTGGTGGCGCTGTTTATGGTTTTACATTGAATTGTAGTAGGACTCAACTGATCCGGGTTAATGATACTAGAGACTCACGATTCATGAGTTAATTTAAAGATCCGGGTGAAAGATCCGAGTGAGTCACGACTCAAACAGGTCTAATGGCAAGAATCAGCAGTGAAGTAACACAGAGAGAGAAATTTATTTTAAAAAGTTGACTTATCAACTTTTTCAACACAGCTACCAGATCTGTGTACTATAGTGGAGTGGATAGAAGACGTTAGCAGATAGCCAAATATAAAGTGGCCAGAAACATATATAAATATATTAGTATATTTATATTAGTGCAACCAAACCAAACATTTTGATGCTGGGAAACCTTTTTAATAAACTTTTTGAGTTGCTAACACGTTAGAACCACTGGGGAACAACACCACTTCTGTTGCCTTAATGCGCACGCAGGCTATTTGATCACGTGGGCTGTAAAAGGGTCTATACAAATATTTATTATTGTCAGCCAACTATTACAGATTTTGAATATTAACACTGCACTGTGCTTACAAGTAAATAAAAACTTAAATAAGATTGATTAAATTAAAATGTGCACAAAAGTTAACCCTCTGGGGTCTAAGGGGTTTTTAGGGCCCTGGGAAAGTTTTGACATGCACTGACATTTGTGCTTTTTTCAGTTGCTTGAAAACATATTAATGGCAAAAGTCTCATAACACTGTGTTCATCACAAACTGGGCTACAATATCATATAATCAACATGTATGTACATGTTTGTATTTTTGAGAGAAAAATGTTTATGCGTGGTTTTTGAAAAAGCACAATTTTTAAGTCACTGATATAACACCACAAAACGCATTCTAAACATGTTTTCCCAAGACTTTTCAAAATAGGATCTAGTAGTCTAGAGTTTTTTCTTCAAAATGATGTAAAAATCATATGGCCTACTCAATCACATAAAGCAATACATTGATTTACAATTTCTAAGACACTTTTGCTTGGGAAAGGCTGTATGCGTGGAGGCGGGAAAGCTCCTGAATAATCAGTGATTGACAGCTGAGAGACAAAAGAGTTGAATAATGAGCCACATAATAAGCCTTGTGGGGATGTTCAACAGGAATAACTTTCTCTGTAGTAAAACCATGATAAGGTTTACTTTTCAATATAATGTAAACACACACACACACACACTCACACGCACACACACACACATTCTGGTTTCCATGTTTTGTGGGGACATTCCATAGACGTAATGCATTTTATACCGTACAAACTGTATATTCTATTCCCCTAACCTGCCCCATTCCCTAACCCCAACCATCACAGAAAACTTTCTGCTACTTGACATTTTCAAGAAACATCATTCTGTTTGATTTATAAGCTTGTTTCCTCATGGGGACATCAAAATGTCCCCACGAGGTAACAAAAACACTGGTATTCCTATCTTTGTGGGGACAATTGGTCCCCACAATGTGATAATTACCAGGTACACACACACACACACACATTATATATATTTCTATTGAAATATTTTCTATTAATATCACAAGTATAAGTTACCTTTTAAAAACCATAGTAGCCTAATCATGGTAAAGGTACTGTTTGGCCATCATAAAGTGATCACAGGGTTTGTGTTTGGTTGGCCAGCGAGAGGTTTACTTTTGTGCAGTAAAAAGCTCAAAAGAACAACTGCCTATCGTTGTCTGGACTCCTATTTGTGTATTTGTAATCATTATAGTAGAAACACAACCAGGGACACGCGTGATAAACTTATCAATGTTTGTTTACAGCCGCTGCCATTACCTCACGTGTTGATCATGAAAGCAGTGAATGTGTGCACATGCGAGTGATCCTGTGTTTAATAAACTTGCTGTGCGGAGATATGCGCTTAGACGCAACTAAATAAGGATTGTACTGTTTGCAATGGCGTATTTTATAAGAATACCAAAAAGCGCGTCGAGTTTCCTGACTCGCGTGTTTTTGTATGTGCGTTCCCGTCACCTCAGCTGTTTGACGGAAGACAAAGAAAACACTCGCGTCTGGAGATACTGACACACATCCGCAAGTAAATAAGGATTTATATGTCGGACATCGATCCCGTCACACTGACGAAGCACACACACTCGCGTCTGTCTGGAGATTTAGGCGCGAGTAAACAAGTATGTGATGTGTGCAATCGCATCTTTTATAATGATACCACAAAGCGCTTCAAATATGAGGCATTGTGTGTTTGTGTGTGCGTTTGGACGTCGATCAAGTCACACTCGCGTCTGGAGATAACTTTAGTTACAGTCACGAGTAAACAAGTAGATGTCATGTTTCCAGCACTCGGATTAAAACTCAACACAGCAGTGAATGGCTGCAGAGACGGAATGTCCATTGACTGTGGGGTTGACTAATGAATATGGATGATCTCTGCTCTTTTCTTCAATGGAGCGGGGCGTGGCTCATTATAGATAATGAAGCAACAGAAGAAAGACGGTACATCTCTCTCTTCTAATACAGTTAACAACAAATTACAATATTTGTTTTCGATTTCACTTACATCTTCCAAAAGCAGACATTCCAAGCATTATGTAGACATTTATCTTTTGTTTATATGACAAATATCCGTTAAGTTACAGTTAATTTTTCTGACGTGTTTCTGAAAGGACTTCACTGAGGGAGAGAGAACAAAACGCGCATCATGTTTATTTTCTTAATTTTGCGAAAAGCACAACATGCTGTTTTTATTGGGAGTGGACAGAAAAAAAAACTAGACAATTTAACATTTTAAATGATGTATAAATCATATCTGTATGTCAAAAATCAGCAGAGTTATCTAAGTCTCTTTGGGGAGTGATCGAAAAATAAAGAGTTTGCGGCGCCCGCGCCGCAGCCGACCCCAGAGTGTTAAAGCAACACCAAAGAGTTTTTTTTAGCTTAAAATAACGCTTCCAAAACAGTTTCAGTCGTTCATCCACTCTAAACAGGACTTTCACATTCGCTTTGCAGCCCTCTATCGGCCAAAACCGCACTAAAGAAGTTTCCAAATGTCGGGTAGTGGTCCTGTAGTCCGAGTGAATACTACAAAAACTTGCTTTACGGCAGACCTACGATCCAATTCAATTCAATTCAATTCAATTTTATGTATATAGCGCTTTTCACAATTGTTAATTGTTGCAAAGCAGCTTTACATGAGTAGATGTAGAGGAGAACATTGAAAATCAATACATAGTATAAGAAGTAGAATATAGCGGCTAAGGATAAAAAACCGTGTAAGCGAGCATATTAATAATGTAACGTGTACAGTAAAGTGCTAAGTTAAGCCAAAGTTGGCTGACTCTCCCTGGGACTAAAAAACCCCCTAGGAGAAAACCCAATGGGAAAAAATCCTAGAAGGACAAAAAACCCTAGGGAGAGATTAATATTTATATTTATAATATATAGACACGGTAGGGATAGGAAGCGTGTAAGCGGATTAAACTGGTTCAGCCGGTGGCCGTTGGTCGCGCATCGGTTGGGCGTCACGTTGAAGGACAGCCAGTTGATTAGTGGTGCGATGACCTTCACAGCAACAGGAACTGGGTCTGTTTATCTCATTGTCCTCAGAGTCGAGGACGAGACAGGGAGACAAAAACAGAATTCTATTAGCGTAGGGGCCGTTCGCATGTAATGCAAGTGTCATACATTATAGTGGTTTAATTCAGCTCGGTTCCAGACAGGCTAACTATTGCGGCAAGAGGAAATTACCCGTATGAGGTATGTGAGTGCTTTGTTCTAGACAAAATAACTACTGCGGGAAAAGTACATTTACTGGACATTCTATGTGAATGCTTTGTTAAAGAAGAATGTCTTAAGTTTAGATTTAAATTGATCGACTGTGTCTGATACTCGAACATTATTTGGTAAATCATTCCAGAGCTTAGGGGCTAAGTAGGAAAAGGATCTACCACCTTTAGACACTTTTGATATTCTAGGGATAATTAAGTAACCCGAATTTTGTGATCGCAGTTTACGTGGTGGATTGTATTCTGATAGTAGTTCTTTTATATACGAGGGCGCTAGGCCATTTAAGGCTTTGTAGGTGATTAGTAATATTTTAAATTGTATGCGATATTTAACTGGTAGCCAGTGTAAAGATGCCAGAATTGGACTAATGTGGTCATACTTTTTAGATCGAGTAAGCACTCTTGCGGCGGCGTTTTGAACCAGCTGTAGCTTGTTTACCTGATTTGCATGGCATCCCCCGAGTAACGAGTTACAATAGTCTAATCTAGAGGTCATAAAAGCATGGATAAGCTTTTCTGCATCTGATGCAGACAGCATATGGCGTATTTTTGAGATATTTCTAAGATGGAAAAATGCTGTGCGGCAGACGTTGGAGATATGACTATCGAAAGATAGATTGCTGTCAAACATTACGCCTAAATTCTTAACCGTGGAAGATGGCACCACCGTGCAGCCATCTATGGGCAACTTGTAATCTGACATATTATGTTTGGAGCGATTTGGTTCAATAATAAGTATCTCTGTCTTATTGGAGTTTAGCATAAGAAAGTTATGTGCCATCCAGTCCCTAATATCACTAATGCAGTCTGTTAGCTTAGCAAACTGGTGGGTTTCGCTAGGATGTGACGAGATGTAAAGCTGGGTATCATCCGCATAGCAGTGAAAACTTATGTTATGTTTCCTGATAATGTCTCCTAGAGGTAACATATATAACGAGAATAGGATAGGGCCTAGAACTGATCCCTGAGGTACGCCGTATGTAACGGGGGAGTGATGTGACTCTTCCTCATTTACATAAACAAAGTGATATCGATTGGTTAGATACGATCTAAACCAGGCTAACGCCTGACCACTGATGCCAACATAGTTTTCTAGTCTATTGAGTAGGATTCTGTGATCTATTGTGTCAAAGGCTGCACTAAGGTCTAGTAATATAAGGATTGAGATTTCACCACGATCGGATGTTAATAGGAGGTCATTTGTAACTCTAAGCAGCGCTGTCTCTGTGCTATGGTGGGGCCTGAATCCTGATTGGAACTTTTCATATGTATTATTATTCGCTATGAATGTGCGTAGCTGGCTTGCCACTATTTTTTCTAATATTTTAGAAAGAAAAGGTAGATTTGAGATTGGTCTAAAGTTATTAAGATCTCCCTGGTCAAGGTTTGGTTTTTTAATGAGCGGTCTAATAACTGCTAGTTTGAAAGCTGTTGGAACGTATCCTAATTCTAGCGATGAGTTAAAGATATTTAGTACCGAGTCGGACACTACATGAAATACCTCTTTTAGTAATTTTGTGGGAATGGGGTCTAATATACAGGACGATGATTTAGATGACGTTACTAATTTAGAGAGCTCTTCTATTGTAGTAGGTTTAAATGACTCAAGATGTTCGTATGATAATCTAGTGGTAAATGTACTATTGGGTTGAGTGGTGGCTGCTTGCGTAGTTTCTATGTTTTCCCTAATAGAAATAATTTTGTTAGTAAAGAAGTTCATGAAGTCGTTACTATTGTGTTGGAATTTACTATTGGTTTCTGTTTGTTCTTTGTTTCTAGTCAGTTTCGCAACTGTGCTAAAGAGGAAACGAGGGTTGTTATGATTTTCTTTAATAAGCGTACTGAGATAGGTAGATCTGGCGGTTTTAATAGCCTGTCTGTAGTGTTGAACACTCTCTTTCCATGCTGAACGCCATACTTCTAACTTTGTGTTTCGGTAGTTTCTTTCCATTTTTCTAGCTACTTTTTTAAGGGCTGCAGTATGATGGTCATACCATGGAGCTGGCGTTTTTCCTTTGATTCTCTTTTTTCGTATGGGAGCAACGGCATCCATCGTGCTAGAGCAAACGTTGTTCAGGTTTTCTATTATAATATCCAGATCTTCACGGTTATCTGCTACATGTTTCATTTGAGACAGGTCTGGAAGAGTGCTAATAAAGCTATCTTTAGTGGTGGAAATTATTGTTCTGGCTAATCTGTAGCATGTTGTAGACTGAGCGGTCCTATCTAGAAGTATTGTGTATGACACAAGGCAATGGTCTGAAACGGCATCGCTCTGGGGTGATATTTCGATTTCATTAATATTGAGTCCGAGTGACAGAATTAAGTCTAATGTGTGCTTACGAGTATGCGTGGGTCCAGACACGTTTTGTTTAATACCGAGAGAATTTAGAACATCCATAAACGCACGTCCTAATGCATCTTTTGAGTTATCCACATGGATGTTAAAATCACCAACGATAAGAGCTTTGTCTACAGTGACTGTAAGCTCAGATAGGAAGTCTGCTATTTCTTTAAGAAAATCTGTGTGGTGGCCCGGAGGCCTATATATGGTAGCTAAAATGAACGAAAGCTGTTTGTTGTTACGATCAGTTATTTCCATGTTTAACAGTATTATTTCAAACGAATTAAATTTTAGTTCTGATTTATGGTTTACTTTGAACATTTTGTTGTATATTGTAGCTACACCACCCCCTCTCCCTTTTAGGCGAGGAACGTGTTTATAATAATAGTCTTGTGGGGTGGATTCGTTTAAACTGATGTAATCGTCTGCTTTAAGCCAGGTCTCTGTTAAACAGAGTGCATCTAAGTTTTGGTCAGTAATTATTTCATTGATAATAGGTTCTTTATTGGTAAGCGATCTAATGTTAAGAAGGCCGAATTTTAACATTTGAGTTTCATCTTTTAGTGTATTGTGTTCTAATTTTATGTTAATAAGATTTGTACGAGACGAGGTAGACGGTGCTCTGTATTTATTTGTTCGAGGAACAGACACAGTCGAGATGTGTTGGTACTCTGGTAAAAAAGGCTCTATGTGCTGGGATATATGTGATCTTGACATGTCAAGGCAGCTAACAGACTGATGGGTAGGCCGATCTGTCTGTTTCCTGACCTGGGCCCTGGATAGTCAGACTATATCAAAAGTAAGACTATTGGTCAGATTTCTAGAGAGTATAGCACTACCTTCCGGAGACGGATGGAGGCCATCTCTCTTTAGCAGGTCAGGTCTTCCCCGGAAATGCTTCCAATTGTCTATAAACCCTACGTTATGCTGAGGGCACCACTTTGACATCCAGCCATGAAGAGACACTAATCTACTGTAAGTTTCATCTCCCCGGTAGGCGGGGAGGGGACCAGAGCAAATTACATTGTCTGACATTGTTTTTGCAATTTCACACACCTCTTTAATAGTATCTTTGGTGATCTCCGACTGGCGGAGTCTGGTGTCATACGTGCCGGCGTGAATAACAATCTTAGAAAACTTACGTTTAGCATTAGCCAGCACTTTTAATTTGGATCTAATGTCAGACGCTCTGGCTCCCGGTATACAATCGACTATGGTGGCTGGTGCCTCAATGTCAACGTTCCTGAGTATAGAATCTCCAATAACCAGGGCACTTTTAACAGACGTCTCAGCCGGTGTATTGCTGAGTGGAGAAAATCTGTTTGATATTAAAACAGGAGCGTGATTTGGGTGCCGAATGTGACTATGCCGCCTGACAGTCACCCAGTTAGTCAGCCGCCTTGACTCTGAAGTCGGAACCGAGCCATGTGTATTACGCTTAACACTAGGCGCACCCGAAACAGTGTTTGTAACAATAACATTAGCGGTCTTACTGTCCTCAACTAGCGTTCGGATGCGCGCTTCTAGTTCAGCAACCTTCTCCGTCAGCCTTACTACTTCAATACACTTAGCACATGTAAACCCCTCTATGCTGACGGAAGAAGCTAAACTGTACATGTGGCAAGTAGTGCAGGTTACAATGACAAGCGGAGTCTTACCGTGTTCATCCAATCAGAGCCAGCTATGCCTCAGTATTTATGACAGTGGGTAATGGACAATTACGCTTCTAACCTGTAGGGGGAGCAAAGAGCCAAAACTCTTTGGTGTTGCTTTAAATAAAAACTTTACTCTACCATATTAATCACACTTTACTTGTTAATTTGCAAAATTAAGAATATACTAATATTTTTGTTCAACATCATTTACTATATGCCACAAAGTAAACCATCAGACTGAACAAATTCAGTCCTTTTGTGCATTTAAATGTAAATACATTAATGTGGTGCATTTTGAAAGTAAAAATAAGTCAGTAGATTTATGAGGAATTTTATGTTCTTGTAAAGAATGTTGTGCTCTATTAGTAAACTCTTTGGTTGCATATATGAATGGTGATAATATTGCACACAAAAATGATAGAATAATCAGTTGGAGCATTTACAGTTTTTCTCAATTGCTAAAACATATAACCAGGCTTTTGAACTAAAATTTCAAAACCATAACGCCATTTTTCAAGAAGCACAATAATTTTGCTGAACAATAAACACTACTCCCCTGCTTTAACACATGAGTCAGATTTGGTGAACTTTTACTTCAAACACTCTACACACAAATCTCTACATTTCTCAGTGCTTACACCTTCTGGTCATATGGAAAGCACTAGCATTCAAAACTGTTCACTCAAGTCAGCACAGCTTAGGCTCAATTAGCAAACAATTACCAAGGTGGAAACACTAAGAGTCAAAATTGAACACACATCAATCAGATCCTTCAATAGATAGATAAAAGGGCCCGAATCAGTTCACTGAGCTTTGGAACAATGGATCAACAGAGAAATGGAGGAATAGGTCGAGGTGAAGGAGGAGGGAGAGGAGCTGGCAGAGGAGGAGGGAAAGAAGGAGGACGTGGTGAAGGAAGAGGAGGAGGACGAGGTGAAGGAGGAGAAAAAGGACATGGTGAAGGAGTAGGAAGAGGAGGAGGACGTGGTGAAGGAGGAAGAGGAGGACATGGTGAAAGAGGTCTCACATTGGCTTCTGTCATACATGATCTCTAGGGTGGCCATTCGTGCCAGTTCCACCGGACACGTCCCGAACCTGTTTTCGGGTTTGTTCTCCGGAAGTCGCGTTGCTCGACCGCATACGTCATCGAGGTTCTCACATTTCAGTTAAAATACATTAGAAAATTAAGATTTATTTCTTTTAAGACATACAATCATTGTAGTTTCATTCTTACGTTGAAATGTAACGGCTGCTTTTCTGAAATTAAACCTGAAATATTAAACCTTGATGACGTATGCGGTCGACCAACGCGACTTCCGGAGAACGAACCCAAAAACATGTTCGGGACATGTCCAGCGGAACTGGCACGAATGGCCACCCTACCTAGCTAATATTTTCTATTATCAAGGCAATAACTAGGAACTAACTAAAAAAGTATGTAAGAACTTATGTATGAGCAAACACGTGAAATTGGTATCACATAATTGGCATGTTTGTTGGAATTTAACTATGGCAATTAGAGAAGATGAAAAGCTATGATGTCTACACGTTTTCCTGAAACATTTACAAGGCCAATTCTTTCTTGTATGAAGATAGTAGATGTCTATGGCTGTGCCAAAAATATTAAATATCTGAACACCTGACCAGAGACTGATATGACTTCATATGGATTTTTTTTTGTAAATCAAGAATTTATTGTCAAATAGTCTGGAGAACTACTTGCTATATAAAAACAAGAAATCACATGAAATTGGCATATGGATATATACAATACTCTACCATTTATGTAATATACAGCCGCTGAAAAATGTATTTATTTTTTGCATTAAATCATCATTTCTACATTTGTGTCCATATTAGTCCATTGTCTGTTGGCAAGCAAACCTCAGGACTGACAAACTAACCGCAATGAAAGTATGAGAGCGAAAACATGTGATAAAAATAAGGTTATTCCATAAAGTACAATTGTAAAAACATTGCTCAGTGGGTTCTCTGGTAAAATGCAGATGACATTTCTGACTGCTACAGTCTGTCTGGAAGCTAAAGGGAAACAAAGTATTTTGCCTTCTTTTTTTGTTTCAGTTTTCTGCAAAGACATGAATAGAAAAACATATACTTTATCTATGTACACAAAAGGCCTATTTCTCATTAATATTGTTCAGAAATCTGTGTAAATCTGTGTAAGTGAGCACTTCTCCTTTTACAAGATAATACAACTCACAGGTGTGGCACATCAACATGCTGATTAGACATGCATGATTATTGCACAGGTGTGACTTAAGCTGGCCGCAATAAAAGCCTTGGCTCTCCAGCACCTTGTTTCCAGCCGGGCTCTGTGTCTGTCTGGTTACATCTCAGGCTCTTCCACCACCTTCTGCAGCTCTGTGTCCATCAGTTGGCACCCTGGTCTCCTCCGTGATGGCTCCTTCCACTCCTCCATGGCTTCTCATGCTCATGTGTCGCCTTGCTCAAGGCCCCATCCTGGACTGCATCTTTCTTCCTCCTCCTGGCAATCCATCTGCCTCCAGAACCTCCTCATACTCTTCATTGCTCTCCACAGCGCAAGTTTGCAGGAATTGTCTGCCCTCACTCACCGGACTACATTACCCATAATCCTTTGCACCCCCTCAACCACAATCTTTAATTTTTTTATACACACACACGCTTACCATTGTCTTTATTCATTGTTGGTTCTTGTCTATGTTATGGGCATTTACCCATAGTCTGTCAAAAAGTTTTGTTTAGTGTTACCTATCATCGTCCTTATCCTTCCTACATACTGTGACCCATATTACAAAATGTCTCTGCACACCTATAGTTCTTGGATGGGTACATGTCAGCCAAGGGGATGGGTATTTAAAATTTTAAAGCAGTAGGTGTGCACACTGTCAACATCCAGTACTTGAAAAAGTGTTGATGTCCAAACCCTTGTGTAGCATATTTGGTGGTAAGACCATTTTGAACTGTGGCCTTAAGAAGTAAAATCATGGTTTAAATGGAGGTCAACAGGGATGTCTGATATTAAACATAATAAAAAATTGTATGAATGTCTTTTAGAGGTCTGCAAAGACATCGAAAAACCCTGTAAGGATGTTACTTGGATTTCAATAATGAACATTTGAAAAGCATCCTTTAAAAGATGTCTTTTAAACTTTTAGCAAGCATGTCAGTAGGACGTCTAATTTCAACACAAAAAAGACGTCTAGAAAAGACGTTGCAAAAACTTTCATTCTGGATACTCCATGGAACATGTCAGTAGGACGGCTTATTTCAACACATAAAAGACGTCTAAAAAAGACGTTGAATGAACGTTGTCCCACGTCTTTTAAACGTTCAACAAGCATGTCAGTAGGACGTCTAATTTCAACACACAAAAGACGTGTAAAAAATACGTTGAATGAACTTTGTTTCTGGCTCCCCACTGGACGTCTTTTAAACGTTCAACAAGCATGTCAGTAGGACGTCTAATTTCAACACAAAAAGACGTCTAAAAAATACATTAAATGAACGTTGTCTCGGGCTTTCCAGTAGACGTCTTTTAAACATTCAACAAGCATGTCAGTAGGACGTCTAATTTCAACACATAAAAGACGTCTAAAAAAGACGTTACAAAAACTTTCATTCTGGCTACTCAGTGGACGTCTTTTAAACTGTAGACAAAGACGTTATAATGACGTCTTTTTGACGTGTTTTTGCTTAGTGGGTATATTTATGAAGGTATAAAAACATTATGGAAAAGGAAGGGCATTTTCCATTCAATTGTTTCAAAGCAGCATTACATTAATAGATGCAGGAAAAAACACAGAAAAATCATTAAACATAAGCAGCAGAATACAGCGGTTAAGATTAACCATACTAGCGAGTGTCACAGGCGAGAAGTGGACCGCCCCTGTCGCGGGTCGCGCTCCTCCCTCCGTTCCCAACCCCAAGGAGGTCCCAAAGCACCTCAATGACCAGACAGACGAGGAAAATAAAATATAACAAGTTTTATTAAAGCTTTAAAACCAATTAGGGGGATTTAAATAATTAAAAAGAATCTCAGTCCTTTTCCCTTAGGCTCTCACAGGGGAGGGACATCCAGGTTGGGATAAAGGTGGGGGAAGGAATTACGAGTCACAGACAGGGTGTATATAGATGTATCAGTCATCCACCAACACCAACTCGCTCCCTTTTATCCGGGGTTCTCCTCTTCGGCCTAGGGGGTGATTGCTGACAACATTTACACAGCACCACACTTCAATCCTTCAAGTGTACACACGTCAAAAAGAAAGACTTAACCCACTGCACTCCACACACTCACGGCGAATTAGGGTCACACCACCATGTTAGGCCGGGAGTTGGTCCTGAACACTTGATAAGGAGCTGATGTGAAGGATAGCCAGATGGAAACGTCCACCCCGCAACTTGTAAACACACTGCTTCCTTGCTTTAGTTAATTTCGGCTCACCCACTACTCCTTTCCACAGGTGGGGCAGCTGGTGGAAGGATGGCTGTTGAAGGATGCCCAGTAGATCAGTGGCGTGATGACCTCCACCGCAGCCGGAACTAGGTCTGTTAGTCCGATTGTTTTTTGGAATGAGGACGAGACAGGGAAAGAGAAACAAAATCCTATTAGCGTAGGGGCCGTTCACATATAATGCAAGTGTCATACAGTATTGTGGTTTAATATCCGCTCGGTTCCAGACATGCTAACCATAGCGGCGTAAACATATTACCCAATTGAGTTATGTGAATGCTTTCTTCCGGACATGCTAACTATTGCGGGATAAGTAAATTAACTAGACAAATAATGTGAATGCTTTGTTAATAGGGTGGCCATTCGTGCCAGTTCCGCCGGACACGTCCCGAACATATTTTCGGGTTCGTTCTCCGGAAGTCGCGTTGGTCGACCGCATACGTCATCAAGGTTTAATATTTCGGGTTTAATTTCAGAAAAGCAACCATTACATTTCAAGGTAAGAATGAAACTACAATGATTGTATGTCTTAAAAGAAATAAATCTTAATTTTCTAATGTATTTTAACTGAAATGTGAGAACCTCGATGACGTATGCGGTCGAACAACGCGACTTCCGGAGAACGAACCCGAAAACATGTTCGGGACGTGTCCGGCGGAACTGGCACGAATGGCCACCCTATTTGTTAAAGAGAAATGTCTTTAGTTTATACTTTAATTGATCGACTGTGTCTGATTCCCGAACGGTTTTTGGCAAAACATTCCAGAGCTTAGGGGCTAAGTAGGAAAAGGATCGACCACCGTTAGATACTTTTGATCCTTCAGGGATAATTAAGTAACCAGAATTTTGCGACCGCAGTGTACATGGTGGATTGTATTCTGATAATAAAGATGGTAGAAGCAGCATTAAAGTGCAATAGTAGTGATAAGTATAATGTAAACAAAGTACAAACTAGAGAAGAAATAGTATTACAATTTTACATCACTATGACACTACAACAGATTTTCTACTGGTTTTCCATACACTCCCAACAGATCCCAATAACTCAAGTCATTAGCTAACAATTTAAAATTTTGATTTTAAAATTATTTAACATGTAAGTGCACTTTTAACAACAAATAAATAACATTAACATAAAACATGGCACATTTGGAGTCGGGAGATAAATGTTCACCTCGTTGAGAAAACACAAGTGAATAAATCATATTTTCATATAAACACAAGACAAATCAGCAAGTCATCTGTGCTGTCTGTGTCTATGGTTTGTATATGTTGTGAGAAATCGGGTGTACTTTAGGACTCAGAAGCAGTGTAAAATGGGGCTTTAAACCCATCAGATCACATCATTTAATGAAAAATGGATCGAAAAGAGGGATATGTCTAATTGAATACTAGGTAAACATGCGTCAGTACAACTAGATTTTCCTAAATGTGAACATGCTTTTGTATTTAAATTCAGTCAGTACTCCTTAACACTTCAATTTAACAGTAACTTAATTTGCACAGTGATGCTCAGTTTGACATTTGTTTACTTTTATGCCGCACATCACCAGCTGCTAGTATCTCCTCCTCACATACCTTTACATGGTGTGTTATGGCGTCCTCAAAGAGTCGAAAATAAAAGTTTTTTATTTAAATTTTGCTTACACGTATAGCAACACATGCTTAACACGGCTCAGTGCAGTGTGTCAATTGCCATAAGTATGCCGTCACAAATGGCTCAAAATTATGACATTGCACCACAAACTCGTGTCACTAAATGCGACGTCTGTGTCTGCACTTCACTCGAACTGTCCAACGTGACGTCTCTGCACTTTTTGTTACATGATCTACCAGTTTAGTCAACACAGTAAGCATCTGACCATCTGCCTCTCTGCCCTCTGAAACCGCTCTAGCAGCTCTGGCGCTGATCCGGTGCGGATCCGGCCCAGACTCGTCTGCTGTCTGAGTTCCAGACTAAGACTGCTGACTGATTTTCTGTTTAGATGGAAGTCTGGCCGCATATCTCTTTTGGCAAAATAAATTTGGAGCATGGTCATGGACCGATTTAACACTGTATATCGAAACAGTCGGCTGACCTGTAGACGACGATATAGCTGCATGGATAGACATTTTGCAAGCACAAAGGTAAAAACAACTACAGGCAACATATTTCTCCAACCAGAATTACAACACCTGTCCGAAACCACAACAAAAGCACTTCTCTTACTATTTCCGGCGTGACGCTCAACTTTGTCCCAAAATACTGGACTCGCATCAAGGGTCCCTAAAGTATTATGGAAGTTGTTGTCTTCATCATTCACAGTAAAGATCAGTAGTGTAGTGGCCATCAGGAGAGTCGGGACATTTCCCGGTGGGCCGGTAGTGTTTTGAGGCTGCGAGGGCCGGTCTGATAGTTATACATTGCGAGTTATATAGCAACCCCGTCTGGCGGAACTTTGACAAAAATTATTTTCAAAGGAACTGTATTACAGTTATTCAAAGATGCCCACATTATTCCGCATATGATTTGAATATTAGACGAGAGTAGGCTATATAACAGAAATGAACGTCTCATACGGCAATAAATATCCACATATAACTTAACATAACAGCATAGTCAGTTATCATCTAAAACCATATATATCAGAACAATGAGATGTACTACAATTTGCATATAAATCGCAAAGAGGAACAGAGGATGCAACGCTCACTATGGTCGATACAATTGCTAGCCATTTACATCAAGCAAAGGCTTTTGTGAGTGTTCTTTTTATTGATTACACCTCTGCTTTTAAAACTATGCAGATACATTTACTTTTGGAACGTCTCCTGGTCCTAGGTGTGTATGGGGGAATAATTAAATGGATAAAGAATTTTCTAACAAATCGACCACAGCGAGTTTATGCTCGGGGGTTCAAATCAGATCTTATATCTTTAAACACGGGGGCACCCCAAGGATGCGTCCTGTCACCTATTTTATTTTCTGTTTATACAAATGGTATAAGAATGCAGCATGAGAATTATAAACTATATAAATATGCAGATGATATGGCACTTGTGACACCGTGCACAATTTTTTTGGGCCATTTTTTTGCCTTTATTGATAGACAGTAGTTTGAGAGACGACAGGAAAGAGGGTGGAGAGAGGGGTATTGGATCGGCAAAGGACCTCGAGCCGGGATTCGAACTCGGGTCGCCAGAAGTGCGTTTGCACCATATGTCGGAGCGCTGCCCACTACACTATCGGCTCCGACTACCGTGCACATTTTGCGTACGAGGAGCAGGTTTTGAAACTAGAAAAATGGTGTGAAGAAAGTTCTTTATTGATAAATGTAAGTAAAACAAAAGAGTTGATTTTAAATCATCCAGAGCCTCTTACAGGAATAATGTTATATGATCAAAATGTTGAAATTGTGAAGACTTTTAAGTATTTAGGAATCATGATTGACTGTAAATTGAACTTTTCTGATAATGTGGCTCTTATTTGTAAGAAAGCAAATGAAAGGCTATTCTTGCTAAGGAAACTAGAAGAATTTTGTGTGAGCAAAGTGTTTATACAGGTTTAATTGATAGTATTTTAGGGTATAATATAACTGTGTGGTTCGGACGAGTTACTTCTGGAAAAAAAGTTAAAATAGATAGAATTACAAGAGTAGCTGGAAAAATTATAGGATTAAAGCAAAAGTCAGTTGCTCAGCTTTATCAAATTGCTGTCCAGAGAAAAGCTTTGATTATAACAAGAGACACAACACACCCCTTGAATCATGTTTTTTAATTATTACCATCACGCATGGGCGTAATTTGCACGGGGATTACGGGGGTCATGACCCCCGCAAAAATCAAATCCAGCTAATATAACCCCCCAAAATCATCACATCATTCAGATTAAAATAAATATGAAATATTCGTATGTACACTTTTTTTTTTCGTTTTCTTTACTAATTTCATTTGCCAGCAAGAAAGATAGTACTGTATTATATTTTAAATAATCTGTAATGTACCCCCCCACACCGATTACTTGGTATTACCCAACCCGCTTTCTCTCCCAAGTTTGAGTTCACTATTTTGCGCAGTGCATGGGATGAATGGTTGGAGAAAGCTGACGGGGCATGATGAAAAGGACACTGAAAGGCAGCCAGTCAAGCCAGACAACGATTTTTCATTGTTGGTCGACACCAGCCAAAAAGAGGAAAAATCCTGACCAAACGGAGGTACCCCTATTGCTAAGTTAGCTCAGCGTTTCTCAAAGTCAGTGTGGGGCATAGAGACATGACAAGTGGGGCGCGACAAACAGGTTTTGTGCCCATCTTTTTAATTCCTTTATTTATTGACCATACACTCAAAACGAAACAGAGACACATTTAAATGTAAGCCTTACTTAACCTTTTCACACGTAAGTCAAAACGTTTTTTTTTTTTACGTTTTTCAAGGCGACCGTTATTGATCGTAGGATCACTTTATTGCATTGATTCCCATGGAGACGCAGCGCTATTTTTAGCCTTTCATTAATAAATCTAAAGCAGCTGATCGTTTCATTTTGAAAGCGTGTGAAAGTTGCACGATCCTATTTCATCAATTGCGCTGAAAATTCAGAGAATTTTAGAACTCTAACATATACAGGTAAAAACACTGTGCAGCATGTTTACTTGCTAAACAAGCAGTGGACTCTGACATAATATTAGTTCGCGTCCATATAAACTCATAATTACTCCGGCTCGCATTTGAATGACAGCAGAGAGACTCGCCCACCGTCTCGACAGACCCCTCACAGTATTCAGGATAGAAGCGATCGAAAGTGGTAAAAAAAGACGGATTTAAATACCAGGTGTATACGTGATGTGTCTCTCTCGTCCACTTGTGATCTGATCGATGAAAACACATCTTAATACCAAGTGTTAACAGCCCCCAGGTTACGCACAACTATGACACAGCAGAGGCTGAACCATGTTGCAGTGTGTCACATCCATCAGGGCAAATTGGACCTCTTAACTAAGAAGTCAGTGTGTGCACAGTTCATTTCTTTTACACAGAGACGTAAACAGGTGTTTGGTGCTTTTATCTGAATGGCACGTGTGTTAAGTTGCAGCCTAATATGTTGTAACATGTTGTGATTTACAGATAGGCCTTTTTTGTATTTACATGTGTGCCACCCTATATTGTGTAATTGAGAGTTGAATTGTTCATAATACATTTGCTGCATGTAGGTGCCAATACAGTGATTCAATTGATTAATCTTTAAGTTCTTGTTTCTTTTTTGATAAAATATTGAACACACACAAAAAATCAATTAAGTGGAAGCTGCCACTGCTGGCTAGTGCTTAAACACTTAATTTAACTACTGTGTCATTATGGCATAAAAAGTAAAGTGAACAACTGCATTTACGTTAAGTAGTCTAAATCAGTAAAGGTATCACAATGTATTTCTAATACAGGAACGGCAAATTAGCATGTTACCTTTAACAAAAGATAATGATTCAATAAATAAATAAATATGCCGCAAGTTTAACCCCCCCAATGGTAGACCCAAAGTTACGCCCTTGCCATCACGTCGTCGTTACAGAACACCAAAAGCAACTATTTATTGTATATTTATACTATTTATATAAAGCAAATATATAAACAAACTTTCGTACCAAATGCAATGTCTTTTAATAAGGGTTAGGAAATATATATTTTAATGTATGTTTTTTTTATATTGTATGTATATATTTATATTTATATTAATTTTATTATTGTGGATGTTGGATGTTAATTGTTTTGTGATTGTATGGTGAGACCAAAGATCAATTTTCAGCTTTGGCTGAACAATAAAGTACTACTACTATAATGAAATGAATAAACATATAAGGAAGCAGGATTTGCATGTAAATTGTATTATTATTACTGGGAAAACAGCAATATTACTGAAATAAACTCTGAGGAAAATTCACCAAACACGTTAAAATAAATAAGCAATAAAAGTGAAAAAAAAAACATTATTAGGCTATCTCTCAAAACTTTATAAGACAAAAATTATATTTAAAGGAAAAATTCTTACAGTTATTCAAAGATGCACACATTATTCCATATTACGAGCATGTTCATCTCTGACCTCACTCTGTTATGTAGGCTAATAGCTGATTGACAGGTGCGCATCTCCGTCTTTCAAACAGGTCTCATTTTGTATAGTTACTCATTTAGGAAAATTAGCCATGATTAAATTATTTTATTATTATTTTTTTGGCAGATTGATTAAGATTTGTATTACCCCAGTTTTACTACTAATACAAAACCTTTTTTTCCCACGGAGGGCCGGTGGTATAAGAAATTTCCTGGTAGATTTTTTGATCCCACTCCGCCCCTGGTAAAGATCCACTGACAGGAATCAATTCCTGTTCACATGTGATTTACATTTTAATTCATGTTATGTTTGGTCATTTATGGCAACATTATTTTACTTAATTGTAATGAAATTGCAATCTTACATAGCAAATGTACAGCTAGAAAACTGTATTTATTTGTGTTGTGATTGTGTTCAACATCATGTATATTATATGGTTACGACTGAAGACATTTTGGAAAAGTGTAGTGTAGCCCTGACAACTATGCAAAAAAGATATCACACACTCTTTTGCATTCTGCATTTTTTTAATTACAAGTGAAAAATATATTAAAGCCAGTTAATGAATGACACATGACTTTATGACAACATTAACAGCATTACAAAATAATGTTGTAATGGGGATTACAAAAAAACAAAACAATGTCAACAGTCAGTTACAGGCAGTTACATGATGCAAAATGTAGGTGCTTGTAAAATGCCATTTCTCATAAATTCTAGATTTTCTCATACATACATTCTATTCAATTGTGATATATGGGAAGCCTCAAAATAATGCTGCATGTATTGGCCTCTGGAAAATGTTTTGCTGTCTGTGAATTGTGTAAGGCCCAATGCATTCTTGGGGAAATTATTTTAACCCTATGCATCATAACTGATTGTCTATGTTACCTTCCACATCCAGGAGCCAGTCCCTCCAGTAACAGATCATTTAATTCTCCAGTGCTCATCTATTGGTCCCTACCAGAGACAGCTGAGGAATGAAGTGATCATCCAAATCTCTTGGAGTTAGGGGCTTCTCCTCAAACATTAGTACCCCTTTAAAGGAACTCGGATTCTTTTGCAAATGTTCAATTAGTCCTAAACACTGTGGACATTCTTTAGATCTGAAGAAAAAGGAAATAAAAACAAACTAGTCCATGCATTACATTTCAAGTTTCAGTTTCAATGTCTAGGACACACCTTCCTTTTTTAGGAGGTAGTAGGGCACCCAACCAATATATAGATTGAGGCTAGCCATTGTATTATGGAAATAGCTCTTTTAGAAAAGCAGATTCTTAAGACAAATTATTTTTAAAATGTCTCTGAGGAAATTCTATTATTTAATGTTACACTGCCATAGTAGCATCTTTCTGCCGTGCAAGTACAGTAGTTCCAATTTACAATTCAGTTTCTATCAGTAACAACCCTTCCTATGTCTATTCCTTGCAACTGCCATTACCTTTCCGTAGGTGCATTTTCTTATCCACATTCTTTGTTTTGAATCTACTTATTTTTAGTTATAGCACATGGACTCAAAGACTAACTAGTTTTTTTTAATGTCATTATGCATGTTGGTCAAAAAGAAGCCCACTCTCTTTGACTTTTAAAACTCTTTGTAGATGTATTACTCATCAAGTAAAAACATTGGTAGGGTAGATTTTTTTATTCACTGTTCAAAAGAATCCCCCAACCTGCTCTCCAGCAAGAAGTTCATTGCTGCTACAACCATGTAATCTCTGTCTTCTAAGGTCCATATGCTGCAGAGACCCCATAACTGACAGCTCCTTAGAAGCTCCCTTCTGTATGTAGCAGGGTGATGTATAGCCCTAGTTTATTGGTTGACGTAAACCTACAAACCAATTGGAGTATACTTTAGAGGGTATAAGAGCTCTGAGTGGTTAATGAGCGTGATGCGTCATCCAGTGGTACCGCCCTCCCGGCAGACGCAGGTTTTGTGAATGAATGGTAGGTGTTGGCTGCACTCGTTAAATCCGCGTTTGTATTAACTTTTTAATATAATTAACGTTATACTTGTTGCTGCCAGGAAAATGTCATTCCGTGGGTTTTCTCGTCACTGTATATGGCGGTGTTTGTAAACATTTGGATAAATCCCTCTTGGTATGTAGCCTACAATTGTTTATTCAGTGTATTTGTTTGAGTATTTTACTTAATGAAGTGTTCTGTGCCTGACAGGTAACATGTATGCCTTCAGGGTGTCCGCAACCTAATTAAATGTGGCAGAATGCGAATCGTCTGAAATGACTGCACTGCTGTCTTGCCGTGGTTTCAAGTTTTATTTTTATTTAATTAGTTTAGAGTTACAGGGTGCACATTAATAAACATTTATGTAAACGCATCACATTTAATCCAGCATGGCTAATTTTCCCTGGGCAGATGTAATGTCCGATAAAATACATTAAAACAATCCTCAATACTTATACATACATTAAAACACATTACATAAAGTACATAAAATATATTAAAACAAGGTCAACAAAACAAAGCATGCTTCAGGTAATATGAAATAACTACAGAATATGGGCACACACTTAATTGTCTGTTAACCATGATTTTAATTTAATCTTAAATAACCCATATTGATCACAGTCTCTAATAGACGTAGGCAAACTGTTTCACGTGTGAGTTGCTTTCACAGAAAAAGCTGACTGTCCAAAGAGAGTTCCTATTTGTAATGCACAATCCCCTCTTGCCACAGACCTTTAAGTGCTGTACTAGAGGCTTGCGCCCAGCTAGTCAGACAGTACAACAGATGTGGCATGAAGTGGCAACCACGGCATATGAGGTTTCATTACTACACGTCCCTATATCAAAGGCAGGCAGTAACTACGTATTTCGGCCATTTGCCTACGTGATTGTAATTCAGAGGGTCAGAATGTATTACTGAACTCGCAGGTCCGTAGCCAGCCTATTGAAGGGGGGGTCTTTTTTTCAAAAAGTGGACATTTTTTGTAGTTTTTCCTCCTTTTGTATTTAGTTATGAGCAGAGCAGTACGCAGGATTTTATAAATACAGTGGTCCATTTAAGTATTTTATAGGGCATGCACCCCAGCAGGGCTCGCAAAATCCCTAGCCCGATGTCCCGGGGCTATTGTGAATTCCTGTCGGGCTACCGAAATGTATCTCCGCCCTGCTCGTCGGGCTATCTTGGGGAGGAAATAATAATTTTATGTTTTTGCTTTGTCTCAGATTTAGTTAGGTAATTATATTGTATGTATTTCGGCCGCGCGTCCTCTTGTCAGTCTTTATCCTCACGTGACAAGTGAAACTGTCAGGAAATGAAGTGAAAGCATAAATCCATCCTTTAATGTGCACATCTGAAATGCGCGCGACCCTAAATGATGAGTTTAAGGGAGGTAAGACAAACTACATCCTCACCCTGTCAGGGCTGAAACCTGAGGAAAAATTTCAGGAAAACCTCTTGTCAAGTCTATAGAATTGCATCGTTGCTGAGAAAATCAACAGATGTATGTGATGTACTGTTCTGTATTTTGAGATATGAAATTAATATTTAGTTTACTAATATTTAACTCTAGGACACTAACTTACATAACAGTTAGCAGTAACTATGACTGAGATTATTTAATATAGCAGTCATAAAATGACTGGTTTCTTAAAATATTCTTGTAAAAATAAGGTAATAATCATTGCTATCATTGTATAATGTAGAAAATATTTCTCTGCTGTCATTATTTCCAAACATGTTATGCCATTTATGCCTCCAAACATGTTAATAATGTTAGGTATGATGAAGATTACACTTGTATATTTGTATCTTTCGTAGTAACTGTTGCACTAGAATAGTGGGTTAAGCAAATGACATTGTTTAGAAGTCTTGCACACTTCTCGCACACAGCAGGCTTTCAAAAAAAGTCAGCAAAAAATTGGGGGCCTGTGCCCCAGTAAAGCTTTATGTTTAGCAATGATATGTATTGTTAATTTAAAATTTGATGGCAGCAATTGGTCTCAGAAAAGTTGGGGCAGGAAAAGTTGAGTAATGCTAAACACAACACCAGAAAGAACCTGTTACACCTAATTATGGTAACTGGCGAAAGACAATTATGTGCTAAAGAGCATCCATTTCTCCCCAATACAGTATTTTGACTGCCCTACAATGCAGTGTTAATAATTTTCTGCTGTTCATGCACCAAAATGTGAAAGAATATTGACTTCTAACTGGCTATTTTAGATGAATGATGAAGCCTTCCCTAAAATGTCCATGCTATGCACCCCCATACCATTTTATATGTAGACTTTTCAACTGAGCACATATAGATGCTGGATAGTACCAGAACACGGCAAGTAAGGGAACCCTGTGGGTTCGTGTCAAAAAGTCCATTCGCATAATCTGACAGTGTCAGCATCGTGGGGGCGAGGGATCGTACAGCTCAATTGTCAGCTCGACTCCATTAACTTAGTGACCGATTGTCACCCTACCATTACCCCGACCCCCTCCCTGACCCCCTCCCTGACCATATCCATAGCGGCCGTACGGACGCCTCTAGGGGCGCCCTAGGGTCATGGGGGTGCCCCCCACTACCCCCCCGGGTCATGGGGGTGCCCCCCACTACCCCCCCGAGACCCCCCCTGACACGAAACCACTATTTGTCCATTTGCCCATTATCTGTGCGGATTTAGTGTCCAACCCCTTCCCGACACTCGGACACGCCCCCCAGGACACGCCCCCAATGACACGAACCCACTATTTGTCCATTTGCCCATTATTGGTGCGGATCGACCCCCTGACCCCTGCTGACCACCCCCCCGACCCCCCCCATGACACGAACCCACTATTTGTCCATTTGCCCATTATTGGTGCGGATCGACCCCCTGACCCCTGCTGACCACCCCCCCGACCCCCCCATGACACGGACCCACTATTTGTCCATTTGCCCATTATTTGTGCGGGATGACCCCCTGACCACACCCGACCCCCCCCCCATGACACGGACCCACTATTTGTCCATTTGCCCATTATTTGTGCGGGATGACCCCCTGACCCCACCCGACCACCCCCCCGACCCCCCATGACACGGACCCACTATTTGTCCATTTGCCCATTATTTGTGCGGGACGACCCCCTGACCCCACCCGACCACCCCCCCGACCCCCCCCAATGACACGGACCCACTATTTGTCCATTTGCAGACTACTTTTTCGGGAAACGGTCCGAACCCCAAACGGACGTCACGGGCCCGGCTTACGTCCCCTCACGTGCCCTGTAGCGCAGAGTTCGACGCGAAAATGTCGTCCCTGTCCGTTTTTGCTCAATTTGGACCCTAGCTCTACCAAACCACCCCTACCCCCTCTTCCTCCATCGGCTGTTAGCTTGCCAGTCGTCCGTTTCGAGATCCGGCCCGTCTCGGGGTCCTGGGGACGTAGTGACACGAACCAGGTACGAAAAATAACATTGTTTTAATGGAGACGTGTCAGTGCCGTCACGCGGCCCCGTAAGGGCGCACGGCTTCGAAACGCCTGTGGTAGCGCAGCGCGGACGGCCCTGCTGAGGAATCCGCCGGCCCACCCGCCGCGAACCTTTCGTGACCCTACTTGCCAACCCTAACCCTAGGCGTTTTGCGATCGCACCGGGAGGCACAGCGAGGGCGCTGTGGGCACGGTGACGCCGAATGCGCTCGGGCTTCGGAGACGTCGTGCGCGGGCCCTCTACTGGACCGCACGCCGAATTTCGGGCACCTAGTCCTTTTCCCGGCCTCGCGGGAGCACTGACAGTTTCCCGCTAAATTAGCGGGTTCGCGGACGGTGTCCGATCGGGTCGAAATTCGGCACCCGCGCGCTTGGGGGCCCCGCCGTACGGGGACTTTCAGAAAAAAAGTTAGCGAAACGGAGCTCGAATGGCAAGCAACATGGTGTGGTGGTCTAGGCCATCAAGAGGATCATGATGAGTGATTTTGAGAACATTTGGACAACCTTGTCTTATTTTGGAGCTACGTTATCCAGATTCGGATATGTCGATCGAGGGCCCCCCAGAGGTCATCTGACACCGCGCACCACAAACCCATTACGGAAAATAACATTGGTTTAATGGAAAAGTGTCGCCACCCCCGCGCGGTCCCCGAACGTCGCGCGGCCCCGATACGCCCGTCGTAACATCCCACAGGGGGCCCGGCTGGGGACTACGAAAGACGCGGCAGAGGGCCTATCGCGAGCCGAGTTACGAACCCTAAATCTGGGATTTCGCGCAGCTCCTGTGCGCACGCGGTGCGGCCTTGGCGCGCGGGTTTCGGATATGTCGGGCCAGAGCCGTCCCGCAGACCGCGCGCCGAATTTGGCGAGCCTACGACTTTTCCCGTCCACGCGGGAGACCCGACAGTTTCCCGCGTTTCGGCACGCGGGTTCGTGTCGGCTTCCGATCGGGCCGAAACTCGGCACGCGCGCACTCCGGGGTCCCCAACGACGGAACCCGGAAGCGCAGACTCAAGCGACGTTTGGAAGAAGAGCTGTAGGGCCGTATCTCGCGCGGCGGTCGCACTTTGCGGTGGGTTTACGCTGTCGCGAAGACTCCGATTCGACCGGGACGCGCGCGGGTCTGTTAGTCCGGACGTCCTCTCCGCGGAACGCCGAGCGTTGCGGCCAAGACCCCTTCGCGACTCGACTTGCCTGCCCTAGTTTTAAGGTTTTCGCCGGGGCGTGGCGCCGATTTCTGCGACCTTACGACATTTCCAAGCCTCGTGGGAGACCTGACAGTTTCACGCTATTAGCCGTCGGTTCGTTCCGGAGTCCGATCGGGTCAAAAATCGGCACGCTCTATGTCGGAGTTCTCCCGAGACGGACCCCCGAAGCGCGGGCCGCTGCGGCGTTCCTGAAAGAATAGATAAAAAAAAAGCAATGAAAACTTGAGGCCTGAGGCCTATGCGAAATATAATGGGGGAATTTGATGTTTTCGGACGGCGGCCAAATTTTATCTTTCGCGCCACGACGCCTGTCTTTGGATATGTCGTAGGGGGGCACTCGGTGAGCCAGGGCCCCGAATTTGCGCTCCTCCTTCTCGCGCTCGAGTCCGGCAGGGTCAACGTCCGTAAAGGACGTTGCCCTGTCCCTGGGTGCGAGAAGGAGGTCATGCGGATGGACCGGTACCTCCACGGGCACTCGGAGTTAACGGCCAAGGCTCGCCGGCTGGCCTTTGCGAGGTGTAAGAGGGAGAGGATCGTCGCCCAGCTCGCCGCCCTCAGAGCGACCAACCCGCCGGTGGCCATGGTCTCCACCCTCGACCTGCAGGCGGAAGGAGAGCAGGCCGAGGGCGAGGCACCGAGGCCCCCCGGCGAGGAAGAGGAGGAGGAGGAACCGCAGGACTGCGGCTCTGAGGCGTGCAGGAGGCGCCGCCTTCACCACAAGAGGCAAGTGGCGGACCTCAATGCACAAATAGACACCCTCTCTTCCACCCTGCAAGAGGTGACCCGCCGGTGCAAGAAGCTCTTGCGCCAGCGGGGCCAGAAGCCTTCGCAGAGGCTGAGGGGGGTGACGAAGAAGCTCCTGGAAGCCCTCTGGGAGCCCGACGAGGAGCAGGCACCCTTGTCGCCGCCCTCAGCCTTTGCAGAGGGCACGCCCGGTCCGTCCTCCGCCGCGCCCCGTGAGCCTGAAGTCCCGGAAGAGGAGGAGAGCGAGATGCCCCACTTCCCCGACCACGTGTCCGCTCTGAGTGAGTATCGGTCCTTCTTTCCGGCAGAATCATCCACCCGTCGATTGTCTGTAATGCTAACGTTTGTCTCTTTCTCTCTCCCTCTCCAGACGATTTCCTGGAGGAGTACAGGAAACACCAGGAGGGCCCCGATCCCTCCAGGAAATTGAAGGAGAATGTGGGGGGCAAGATATATAGAATCCGGGCCTTCATGGCGGCAGGGAAGAGCCGGCTCTCGTCCCTCGAGTTCTTGACGGACACGGAGAGGATCCGGAAGTGAGTTTCGCTCCCTTTTTCCCCCTGTCGTTTTGACGTCGGCGGGTCGCCATTAACCCGGCTCTCTTTCTTTGTGTGTGTCCGCAGGTGGGTGGGCAGCCTCAGGGCCACCAAGGCGGCGGAGACCACCGTGGGTCACTACCTGAAGAATGTGGCTCAGTTCTTGGACTACGTGTCCGAGACCCCACCGTCAGGGGTCTGCTCCGGGGCATGAGGCGCGGTGTGAGGATGCACCAGATTGGGGTGAAGCAGGCCAAGGAGGGGCAGCTGATCCCCAAGAAGGTGCTTCGAAAGTGCTGCGCCGAGTGCCAGAGATTGATCCCGGGGATCCTGGGTAGGTCCAAGTCGCTGGCCCCTTTGCGTTTCGTCCTTTTCGACCGCTCGGTTTTACTGACGTGTGCTTTTGTGTCCACAGATCAACTGGAGGAGGACTGCAGTCAGAAGACACAGTTCGTGCTGTACGGACACCTGACGGCCTACTTCGCCTGTATCTGCGGCCACAGACTGGGCGTATTCCAAAACATGACGATCAAAGAGGTGGAGAAGGCCATCAAGTCCGACAGCACGGGCGCCTATCTCATCAACGTGAGTGTTTTACTTGGCGCAGATCTGAAATGCTCACGCCTTTCGAACGTCTCGCTCACAAACTCTCTTCTCCGTGTTTTCGCAGATCTCGCTCCACAAGACGAACCAGGCCTTTGGCCCGGCTCAGCTGAGCTTGACCAAGGAGGAGTACCACTGGTTCCGGAGGTTCCTGGCGCTGCGGGAACACCTGGTGGGCGGGCTGGAGGTGGTGTATTTTTTCTACACGTCGACACCCAACCCCTGCAAGAATTTGAATAATTACTTCCAGGGAGCTTGGGTGTCGATGGGACTCCCCGGCAAGCCCACCTTCACAGACATCCGCACCTCCATCGCCACCCACGTAAGTGCAGAACCCCGTTTGCCGTGATTTCGATCGTACGCACCTCTCTTGACTTACCCGCCTTGTTCTTCTCTCTTTTCGCAGGCTAGGAACACCCACAACTCGGACGACCGGCAGAAAGTGGCAAAATTCATGTGCCACGACACCTCCACGGTGGAGCACCGCCGGTTGTTTGAGGAGGCGTTGGTGGGGGTGGAGGTGTCGCCGTCTAAGCCGGCCGAGGGGCAGCAGTCGTTGAAGAGGCGGGCCAAGTCGGAGCCTATGGTGTAGTGGGCAGTGCTCCGACATATGGTGCAGACGCACTCTCGGCGACCCGAGTTCGAATCCCGGCTCGAGGTCCTTTGCCGAACCCGTTCCCCTCTCTCCACCCTATACTTTCCTGTCCTCTCCTATCACACTGTCTATCTAATAAAGCCACAAAACACGGTCCAAAAAACATAACTTTAAAAAAAAAAAAAAAAAGAAGAGGCGGGCCAAGTCCAAACACGGCGGGAAGGCGAAGCGTGCCAAGAGGGCCGCCTCTCCGTCCGCCTCTCCGCCAGACTCCCCGCCGTCGACGAGCGACTCTGAGGAGGAGGCTGCCCGGTACCAGGAGTCGGGGGTGTCCTCGCTCGAGTCTCCCTCGGTTAGTTGTCTTTCGTGTGTCTCATTCGTGTCCACGGTGTGTTTGTGTTGATGCTAACTTCTTTCTCTGTCTTGCATTTTAGAGCTTGGAAGAATACCCCACCCACCTCGAGCCCGGTGGCAGCCTCCTCCTCCGAGCCGCCGTCGTCCCCTCGGCCGGCCGAGACTCCGGAACACGCAGCCCAGGAACCGGCCACCTCCGAGCCAGACTCCTCCGAGCCAGCCGCCTCAGAGCCCGCCGCCTCAGAGACTGCCGCCTCATAGCCCGCCGCCTCAGAGCCCGCCACCTCAGAGCCCGCCACGTCCGAGCCGGCAGTCTCCGAGCCGACAGCCCCCGAGCCGGCAGCACGGCCTAAGAGACCTGTCAGGGCCACCAGGAGGAAACCCGTGGTGGTCCTGTCACCTCTGAAGGTGTCGCCGGCAAAGGGGTCGCCGGTGAGGAGGCCAAGCCAAGCTTATCAACCGACCGGCTTGGCCAAAGCAAGCCGTGCGCGGGCAAAGGTGCAGCGGGCACTAAGGGACATGAAAAAGTGAACAATTGACTTTTTCTGTGTTTATTTGTTGTATTTTGTGTTTTGATCAGTTCCTATTTAATCAGTTCTAATAATGTGTTTTTAATCAGTTCTAATAATGTGTTTTTAATCAGTTCTAATAATGTGTTTTTAATCAGTTCTAATAATGTGTTTTTAATCAGTTCTAATAATGTGTTTTTAATCAGTTCTAATAATGTGTTTTCAATCAGTTCCAATCAGTTCTATATGTGTTTTTTTGTGTGTGATTAATAAACGTTCAAATGTTCAATTGTCTGACTTGTCCTCATTTCTGGTTTTGAATAAATTACAGGTACATCAAAAAATCAAACCAAGAGAGATTTAATTAAACACTCACATTTATTATTAATAAATACATGATTCATTAGAAACGAATCCAAATGAAAACACATAAGAAAAACTAATCTAAAACAATAATTAAACAGTTAACGAATTAAAAACACTTGAAAACCAACAAATAACACTTAAAGACTAATCTTGAGTGAAAGGTAATAAGCCTTTGGCCAAAAGAAAATTAATAACGTCAAAAAATTTGATAGAATAACGTTGAGATAGAGCGCAACTGAAAACCGGAAGTGACCGGTGCTAAAAATTAATAAATGATAAACGTAACGTTGAACACCGTCGAAAGAGAATTAGCACCCTAACGTTAAAAGCAGTTAGATAAAATTAATTAAAACTAAATAAAAAATCCATCGTAACTTTGAAAAAAACGTAAACACAAACCCGGAAGTAAACGGCGCCCGAAAAATAATTAATTTCAACGTAAAGACAGCTTAATGAAACGTAACATTGACCTCGAACGATGTTAATTAACTTCATTAGTTGAATAAAACCACGTGAAAATAAAACAATGCTTTTTAAACGTCAACGAATCCCATTGGCTACTGTACTGTTTATGTATGTTGGTACGGGAATTTTGGAAACCCCTATATATGTATACAACAGCTGATTAAAGCGTCATATTTCAACAGATGATTAACCAAACGAGGTAAGTTAAGTTTAATTGTGATTTGCTTTGTTGATTTGAAACTTTTTAAAAAGTGAATGTGTCAATTAGTTTGTTAATTGGATGTGTACAAAGTTGTAAATATGATCGCTAAACGTCTCATTAACGTAGAGGTCGTGATTTTTTAAATAATTATCTGTATCGATGTCACGTGAAATCACAGTTAAGTGTCTGTGACGCATGTTTAAATACCAGGTGTTTACCATTAAAATGGTGTTAATTAACCTCTGACCTTTGCTATTTTCGTTCATATACTGTAATATCTCGGTGCTTGTTGCATTATACGCATGTTTAGCTTTACTAATGTAACGTAACATTAAAGTTTACAGCCCGTGACTCGTGTCTGTATTGTTTTAATGCAACAGGTAGGCCTTGCAATGTGACTTTAGCCTCTGACCTTTGCTATTTTCGTTCATATACTGTAATATTTCGGTGCTTGTTGCATTATACACATGTTTAGCTTTACTAATGTAACGTAACATTAAAGTTTACAGCCCGTGACTCGTGTTTGTATTGTTTTAATGCAACAGGTAGGCCTTGCAATTTGACTTTCACCTCTGACCTATGCTTTTGTCATTCAGATACTGTAATATCTCGGTGCTTGTTGCATTATGCACATGTTTAGCTTTACTCATGTCACGTAACATTACGGTTTACTGCCTCTTTTGTGTCGTTTCAGAAAATGGTACTCTGCCCCTTTTGCCCTAAGGACCTGTCGAACATGAGGCAGCAGCTGCGCGTAAGCCATGGGGTTGCCAATCTCCGGGAAAGGCAGCTGTGGGTTCGCTTTTCCCGGAGAAAGGTCACGCAGCCTTTACGCCCGTGCCCGTTGTGTGGTCGTGCCCTTAAGCACATACGACCACACTTCGCCAATTCCCACCGGGATCTGTTGGTAAGTATGCCGTTAAACTTTTCTCATTGAAATGTCGATGGCCGGTTAATGTCTACGTGCCCGGTTTTTAAACAGGTTTCGTCTCCTAGGCCAGGAAGCTCAGGCGAACTGTCCGGCGGTTCCAGTGGGATATAACACTGGAAAGGCTGCGTGACCTTGAGGCCAGCCACCCGGTGGTCCCCATGGTGACCTTAATGGAACCCTATGGTAGGTGTCAATCACAGACTCCTGTCTGAACTTTACTCCTTTGTTTTACCAGACACAGCAAGTTATGCTAATTGTTTATGTATGTTTTTTGGTGATGTTTCAGAAGACTCTGACGAGGAACAAATTCCTTCAGCCCCTTCGTCCTCCATCACGTCTGCGTGCTCCTTCACGCCTGCACCCCCCATCACCCCTTCACACCCCGTCACCCCTTCACATCCCATCACCACCCCGCCTTTGAGCCCAGGCGCACGTGCAGCCGTGGAGGAGATCGCAGAGGGGCTGAAGGAATTTGTCCAGTGCATGGGTGAGTCTGACGTCACCGGCTTTGCTCTCGGCCCGTTTACGTCATTGTTCTTAAAACGGAAACGTACATGTTTGTTTTTCCTTGTTTCATTTCAGGCAGTCCTGTCGAGCAGTCAGAGGGCGGCCCGCTCTTCGGTGGTCCGGCCAGCCATCCTTCCCCGCCGCCGGCGGAGTTCAGCGTAGACGATTTTCTACGTAGGTCTCGAGTCATTTGCCCATTTGTCTTTGCCATTTCCTCTGATGCAGAAATCAAATGTTTGTTGTTTTTATTTCATTACAGTGAGCCTAGACCGGCTCGACGCCAGCTACGCCGGGGCGGGGGTCGTGCAGGGTTTTGGTAGGTTTTCCATTCTGAATCACCGCTTCACTACTGTCATCTTTCCAGAGACTAAAATAAAAGCTAACATTTTGCTTCACCTGTTTCATAATTCAGACGAAGAGCGGGCCGCCCAGGCACCCATCATGCCGGCATTCCTTTTGATGCTAGGTAGGTCTTAAATCTCTCAGCGATTCTGCATTGTCTCGCTCGTGCCACAATGATTAATTGAACGCTTTGTTTTACAGAAGACAACTCAATGGATCCTCTCCAGTGGGGCGAGATGGACCAAGGTATGTTTCAATCACGCTGCTCCTTTAACTGTGTTACTGTTTAAGCATATCATTTCAGATCCTAACCGTTTGAATCCTTCTTTTGTTTCAGGGCCACGTTCCCCTACGCTGGAGAGGATATAGTGTTGCAATTTTAAATGTTTTTCTATGGTTCATAATGTGTTTTATCAATAAAGTTTTAATAATAAGTTTTTAATCACGCGTTTGGTTGTTTCTTTATATTTTCAATTGCATGGTAAATAACATGCAATAACACTGTTTAACAACATAAACGGATGCATTTCTTATCTAAGTGTGTCACTGACAACTGGTACATTTTCAATTGCATGGTAAATAACATGCAATAACACTGTTTGACAACATAAACGGATGCATTTCTTATCTAAGTGTGTCACTGACAACTGGTACATTTTCAATTGCATGGTAAATAACATGCAATATCACTGTTTAGCAACACAGGTGAGAAAGATTTTGGAGTGAACAAATGCAAAACCTTAGGGCTCTGTATCTCAGCCTAGGAGGGTCACAGAGTCTTGCAAGTGGGTTCGTTGGAAAGCCCCGGACTAGGCCTTTCCGAAGAACCCAATTTCCTCATTCCTGTGCCGAGATAGAGGCCTGACACTTGCATGTAAATAGTCTGCCAATGGACGAATAATGGGTTTGTGTCATTTTTTTCCTTTAGAGCCTCAGCGATTTCGACCGCACTGCCGCGACACGGACGAAGCGCGGATAGCGTTAAGGTCACTTGCGCGCACGTACGACACGTACTTGACCGCAAGTTTGTCGTTCGTGCGTCGAGTGACCTCGACGCGTTTCAGCGATTCCATTCAAAAAAAAAATAGTGTGTTCGTGTACACGTCAAAATTGCGCGAAAGTTACCTTGACGCGATCCGGGCGTCGTCCGCGTAGAATCCACGCGGTCGAAATCGCTGAGGCTCTAAAGGAAATCAATGACACAAACCCATTATTCGTCCATTGGCAGACTAGTTGCACGTACGTGTCAGGCCTCTATCTCGGCACAGGAACGAGCTAGGAGGGTGGGACCTGCGTACCCGTCTTAGTCTCGGCACGCTCGACGCGTGGTGCGAGTTTGGTGAAGATCGGAGGAGGTTGAAATTTTGGTCAAAAAAAGACGACGGGGTACCCCTTACGTCGTTTTTTTGGACCAAATTTTAAAAGTTCGCGGATTAAGCTCAAACCGCTCACGCGTGATGAGGGAGTCGCGCTGTGCAGATGAACGCGCGTCTCGGGGCGGTGACTCGTTGTGGGGCGGAGCTACGGCACTGACACGTTTCAGCGATTCCATTCAAAAAAAAAATAGTGTGTTCGTGTACACGTCAAAATTGCGCGAAAGTTACCTTGACGCGATCCGGGCGTCGTCCGCGTCGAATCCACGCGGTCGAAATCGCTGAGGCTCTAAAGGAAAAAAATTACACGAACCCATTATCCGTCCATTGCCAGACTATTTGCAGGTACGTGTCAGGCCTCTATCTCGGCACAGGAACGAGCTAGGAGGGTGGGACCTGCGCCATCGTCTTAGTCTCGGCAAGCTTGACGCGTGGTGCGAGTTTGGTGAAGATCGGAGGAGGTCAAAATGATCGGTCAGGAATATACGACCGGGGTACGCCTTAACGTCTCAGTCTCGGCACGCTCTACGCGTGGTGCGAATTTGGTGAAGATCGGGCGAATAATGGGCAAATGGACGAATAGTGGGTTCGTGTCATGGGGGGGGTCGGGGGTGTGGTCAGGTGGGGTCAGGGGGTCATCCCGCACAAATAATGGGCAAATGGACGAATAGTGGGTTCGTGTCATCCCGCACAAATAATGGGCACATGTACAAATAGTGGGTTTGTGTCATGGGGGGGGGGTCGGGGGAGTGGTCAGGAGGGTCAGGGGGTCAATCCGCGAGAATAATGGGCAAACGGACGAATAGCGGCTTCGTGTCATTTGGGGGCGTGTCTGGGAGGCCAATGGGCAAGTGTCACCATAGAGGGTCCAGGGCCCCGTGGATACGCGCCCCCTGCGGGCAGAGCGCATATTGCACCGAAAACGGGCCTCCCGAAAGGGCCCTTGGCTCGGCTCGGGGGGGGGGACAGGGTCGCGGAAACGCCCGTCGGCCTCACCGCCCGACCCGAGCCTTTGATCCGCGGCGCCCGATCGGCCGCGGAAAATTTCGGCGGGCCGGCGCGCAAGCGACACAAACCCGGGTACATTTCCAATCGGCTAACAGCTCCGTGTCACGGGTTCCCTAAGGCGAGTGACAGAAATGTATCTGTACATGAGTCAATGTGTTCGAAAGAGGCCATGAGAAGGGCTTTCGAAACAACTTCAGATAGACCCCTTAGTAATAGGAGTATAAAAAACAGAGATAGCCGCAGCCTATAATCTGGTAGTAAATGGATATAAACCGGATGAAAACCGATTTTGTAAAAATTCCAGAACTGAAGCCACTGGGCAGTTTGGAAATAAATGTTTGTCACTAAACCGAGTAGTGAATAGTCTAGATTTAAAATATCCTTACTTTCGTCTGGAGCGAACTCCAGGCATGAACAAGAAGCGATAAGCTTGTAAGTCACCCACTTTCCTCAGAGAACTGATGGCTAATAAAAAGGCTAACTTCAGTGACAGAAATGTATCTGTACATGAGTCAAATGTGTTCAAAAGAGGCCATGAGAAGGGCTTTCGAAACAACTACAGATATAGTCCTTATTAATAGGAGCATAAAAACAGAGATAACTGCAGCATAAAATGTGGTAGTAAAAGGTGAAGCAGTTATCAACAGGAGTCCACAGAAACGTGTAAGTGTATTTGATTTGAGACTTGTGAAGTTTTAGCGCAGTGTCGTTGCTAAGAAACGCTCTCTTGTTTACCTTTGTCTCACGTGCTGCAATCCGCGTTTGTTCTCGCGTGTCCTCGCGTGCTTTAGTGTATTACAGTAAATACAGTAGTAGTTTCGGCCATTAACGTGTTGTTGATTGTTTTCGGGCGTGGCCAACGCCAGGAGAGTATTTAAACAGCAGTAAACAGTTCAGTCTTCAGGTGAAGCAGTTATCAACAGGAGTCCACAGAAACGTGTAAGTGTATTTGATTTGAGACTTGTGAAGTTTTAGCGCAGTGTCGTTGCTAAGAAACGCTCTCTTGTTTACCTTTGTCTCACGTGCTGCAATCCGCGTTTGTTCTCGCGTGTCCTCGCGTGCTTTAGTGTATTACAGTAAATACAGTAGTAGTTTCGGCCATTAACGTGTTGTTGATTGTTTTCGGGCGTGGCCAACGCCAGGAGAGTATTTAAACAGCAGTAAACAGTTCAGTCTTCAGGTGAAGCAGTTATCAACAGGAGTCCACAGAAACGTGTAAGTGTATTTGATTTGAGACTTGTGAAGTTTTAGCGCAGTGTCGTTGCTAAGAAACGCTCTCTTGTTTACCTTTGTCTCACGTGCTGCAATCCGCGTTTGTTCTCGCGTGTCCTCGCGTGCTTTAGTGTATTACAGTAAATACAGTAGTAGTTTCGGCCATTAACGTGTTGTTGATTGTTTTCGGGCGTGGCCAACGCCAGGAGAGTATTTAAACAGCAGTAAACAGTTCAGTCTTCAGGTGAAGCAGTTATCAACAGGAGTCCACAGAAACGTGTAAGTGTATTTGATTTGAGACTTGTGAAGTTTTAGCGCAGTGTCGTTGCTAAGAAACGCTCTCTTGTTTACCTTTGTCTCACGTGCTGCAATCCGCGTTTGTTCTCGCGTGTCCTCGCGTGCTTTAGTGTATTACAGTAAATACAGTAGTAGTTTCGGCCATTAACGTGTTGTTGATTGTTTTCGGGCGTGGCCTGCTGAGTTTCAGCCCACATTTGAAGCACTTATAAAAACAGTCAGTCCACCGCGGCAGCGGTCGCGTGCTGCCCTCGTCGTGTGAAGACCGAAGAGTGTAAAGACCATCGACTCTACCTGCGCGACTCCACCGAGCAGGGACACCGACTGGGCACTTAAGTATTGCACTTTTTGTACTAACTTTTTCTATTTAT
Source organism: Paramisgurnus dabryanus (assembly GCF_030506205.2). Lineage (NCBI taxonomy): Eukaryota > Metazoa > Chordata > Actinopteri > Cypriniformes > Cobitidae > Paramisgurnus > Paramisgurnus dabryanus. The sequence continues at coordinate 29,355,763 of NC_133346.1, forward strand.
CTATATAGCACTCTTTTTCCTCTCTTGTACATTTCCTATTCTTATAATTTTACTATGTGCTTTCAAATCTCTACTGTCATTACAACTCGTAAATCTGTTGTATCACGTCGCCGTGGGAGAAATATTAATAACCTCTGCACTCTCCCACCTTCCACTATTGCCTCACTCTCTCTTCCCATTGGCTTATGGAACTGCCAATCTGCTGTCAACAAAGCAGATTTCATTACTGCCATTGCCTCACATTCTGGCCTTTCTGTTTTAGCACTTACTGAGACATGGATTAAACCAGAGGACACGGCCACTCCGGCTGCCCTCTCCAACAACTACACTTTCTCACACAGTCCTCGCACAACAGGAAGGGGTGGAGGAACTGGTCTGCTCATCCCAAAGGACTGGAAATTCCAACAGCAAACCCCCTCATGTGACAGCAACTCTTTCGAATCGCATATTGTTACTATCATTCACCCTACTAAAATGCATTTTTTAGTTATCTATCGCCCCCCAGGTCAACTTGGACACTTCTTGGAGGAGTTAGACGTACTTCTGTCTTCATTCCCTGAGGATGGTACTCCTTTAGTAGTACTTGGTGACTTCAATATCCACCTGAAGAAACCACAGGCAGCTGACTTCAACACCCTGACTGCGTCGTTTGACCTCAAGCGAGTCCCTACTTCACCAACACACAGGTCTGGTAATCTTTTAGATCTTATCTACACATGCTGTTGTTCCACCTACCACACCCAGGTCACCCCACTTCACACATCTGATCACTTCCTAATTACTCTCGACCTCGACCTGACTCCCCCTGTCGCTACATACGATCCCCCATTGGTCACGTTCAGGCGCAACCTGCGCACGCTCTCTCCCTCCCGCTTATCCTCTGCGATTGTTTCCACGCTGCCCGCTCCCAGCCAACTCTCTCTGTTAGATACTGACAATGCCACTGACACACTTTGTTCCACTCTTACATCCTGCTTAGACACATTATGCCCTCTGACATCTGGACCGGCCCGGGTCACACCTTCTGCTCCTTGGCTAACTGAGGTTCTCCGTGAGCATCGCTCCACACTCAGGGCTACAGAGAGGAAGTGGCGCAGATCGAATGATCCTTCTGATCTCTGCCTCTATCAGTCTCTTCTTGCCTCCTTCTCCAAGGATGTCTCCTCTGCAAAGACCCTATACTACCATTCAAAGATTAACAATTCACCTGACTCTCACACTCTCTTCAAGACCTTCTCTACCCTTCTTTGTCCCCCTGCCCCTCCACCTTCATCCGACCTAACGGCTGATGATTTTGCTTCCTTCTTTGTGAAGAAAACGAAAACTATTAGCAGTCAGTTCTCCGAGCCGCCGCTTCTTGCGCATTCTCAAATCCCTGAGACATGCTCCCTTCCCTCCTTCTCTCTCCTATCCGAAGCAGATGTTTCCAAGGTCTTGGCTTCTAATCATCCGACTACCTGCCCGCTAGATCCCATACCCACCCATCTCCTCCAGGCCATCTCTCCGTCTGTTATCCCTGCTCTCACTCACATTATCAATTCATCCCTTTCCACTGGCACCTTCCCTGTAGCATTTAAAGAGGCCCGGATAACCCCGTTGCTGAAGAAACCCACTCTCAATCCTGCTATGCTAGAGAACTACAGACCCGTTTCTCTTCTTCCCTTCATTTCCAAGACTCTTGAACGCATTGTGTTCAACCAGCTCTCCACTTTCTTCACACAAAATAACCTCCTGGATAGCAATCAGTCTGGATTCAAAAGTGGTCACTCCACTGAGACTGCGCTGCTATCAGTCATTGAGGCCCTAAGGCAGGCAAGGGCAGCCTCCAAATCATCTGTGCTGATCTTACTGGATCTATCTGCAGCTTTTGACACCGTCAATCACCGCATCCTCCTGTCGACTCTCATGTCTATGGGTGTCACTGACACAGCGCTTTTATGGTTCAAGTCGTACCTCTCAGATAGGTCATTTCGGGTATCCTGGAGAGGTGACGTCTCCGAACCCCAACGTCTAGATACCGGGGTCCCTCAAGGCTCTGTGCTTGGACCGCTGCTCTTTTCGATATACATGACATCCCTGGGCTCTGTCATTCGGAAACATGGCTTTTCCTACCACTGCTATGCAGACGACACTCAACTCCACTTGTCGTTCCACCCTGATGATCCTACGGTTTCTGCCCGCATCTCGGCATGCCTGAGGGACATCTCACTCTGGATGAAGGATCACCATCTCCAGCTTAACCTTGCGAAGACAGAACTGCTTGTCATATCATCCGAACCAAAGATTCAGCACAACTTTTCCATTCAGCTAGGTTCCTCGACCATCACGCCTTCCAAGACGGCCAAAAACCTGGGAGTGGTCATTGATGATCGGCTTAGCTTCACGGAGCATGTTGCCAGCACCGCTCGCTCTTGTAGATTCATCCTCTACAATATTAGGAAAATTAGACCTTTCCTAGATGAGCATGCTACGCAGGTCCTGGTCCAAGCTCTTGTCCTGTCCAGGCTGGACTACTGCAATGCGCTACTGGCAGGACTTCCAGCCTGCACGACCAAACCCTTACAGATGATTCAGAACGCAGCGGCAAGAGTGGTCTTCAATGAGCCAAAGAGGGCGCACGTCACTCCTCTCTTTGTCAAGTTACACTGGCTTCCTATAGCAGCCCGCATCAAATTTAAGGCTCTGCTCCTGGCCTTTAAAACCACCACTGGGTCAGCACCCCCTTACCTTCGCTTGCTTATAGAGCCTTATGTACCCTCTCGATCACTGCGCTCTGCCACCGAGCGACGACTTGTGGTACCATCTCAAAAAGGGAAGAAAACACTAACGCGTACCTTCTCAGGAACTGTCCCACAACTGTGGAATGATCTGCCGGTCGTGACACGATCAGCTGACACTGTAGCTGTCTTTAAGACTCGGCTAAAAACCCATCTCTTCCACCATTACCTAACTTCCTAATTACAGATTTACTATCTTTATTTAGTTACCCTTCTCTTTATCTCTTTCTCTATCTACCTTCCTCTTTATCTAAAAAAAAAAAAATAAAAAAAAAAAATAAAAAAAAAAAAAATACTAACATACCCTTGGCTATGTATATTGTGTTGGACTTGATGAGACTATTTCCAGTGCACTTATGTATTGCTGTCTTATGTTGCCATAATTGCTTCTATTGTTTACCTCACTTGTAAGTCGCTTTGGACAAAAGCGTCTGCTAAATGACTAAATGTAAATGTAAATGTAGTAAATGGATATAAACCGGATGAAAACCGATTTTGTAAAAAATTCCAGAACTGAAGCCACTGGGCAATTCGGATCTTAAATCTGGAGTAATCTCCATTTTAAACCATAATTGTTTTCTGGTAGAGAAGGCTCTCGAATAGTATGGGCTCTACAACCTCGGTTGAGAGACCCTGATTTACAAATTGGTCTAAGAACCATGTTCGGGCTGACTATTACCGGGTTACCGGTAACACCAGATTGGTTTGTTCTTGACAAACTCGCTCTGAATCTCCCGGGAGCAGAGCGGTTGGGGGAAAAAACTTTACAGACGTCGCCTCAGCCACGTCTGTACCATAGCGTCCAGACCCAACAGGGCTGGATGTGAAAGGGAAAAACCACAATGGGCAATGAGTCATCCCTCGAGAAACAGATAAGTCGACTTTGGCTAGACCAAACCAATTTCAGATCTCCATCACCACATCTGGGTGAAGTCTTTATTCCCCCGGCATCAGCTCCTGCCTCGACAGGGTGTCTGCTCTCACATTTTGGACTCCGGGGATGTCTGAATGACAAAAAATTTCCTGTGAGACCAAAGGAGAACCTGATGCGCCAGTCTGTATAGAGGGCGCGACCTCAGGTCTCCCTAATACTGGATGCTGCTGCCAACCGACCTAACACTCTAGAAAGTGCTTTACAGTGTAAAGTTGGCCTTATCTGATCCTAGACACTAATGCCAGGATCGACTCTGTGTGTGCAGGAGACATTTGTGTCTACATCTTCACTGAGTCCCAAGTTACCCAAAGAGATTATATTTTCTGCTAGGGTGTTAAAATGCCCTTTTTGGCGTTGTTCCGTAGCCCTAGGCGCTTCATATGGGCAAGGACGACATCTCGATGCCGAACTGCCATCTCTCGAGACTGGACTTACACTAGCCAGTAATCTATGTAATTAAGTATTTGGATCCCTTGAAATCTCAGAGGAGCAAGGGTTAAATCCATGCATTATGCTCTGTGGAAGAACTACGCTGAACGGCAGAACCCGATATTGGTATGCTTTGCCCCCGAAAGCAAACCTGGGAAATTCCAGATGCTGCAGGAGGATAGATATATGCATAGGGTTCCTTTAAATCAGACCTGATTGACACCACAATAGAAGGAATTGTCATTTTTAGAATTGTATCTCCTTAGAGACTGATCTAAATAGGCCTCAGCCCTCCATCCTTCTTTGGTACAATACCTCTAGCAGCCATTTTGTGACAGTTTATAATTTACTCCACTGGTGGAAAAATACACTAAAAAGGAGATTAATTCCGGAAATCGAATGCTCACTGCCCTGAAGCGGAGGACCGGCAGGGCACAGCTGAGCTACTAAAATGCCCTATTGTTCTGTTTTATATGTCTTTTTTAATGGAGACAAAAAAAGGTCTTCTTTAATGAAGACGGAACATAAGGGGTTAACAAACTATGTTGTATGTGAGGGCACATCGAGCGCAGGTTTTATCTGCGCTCTCATGAGGGGTACCCCAAAAGGCCACGTGTGAACGACAGGTCCCCTTTAACGCAGCCTTATGATTTGAGACAATGACTGCTCTCAGATCAGCCTTTATATGCCTCTGTGGTTGCTAGTTGTTGTTTCGTCCCCCAGGCTCTCTGAGGGAGAGGGGGGCACGAGAGATAACACTCTGTTTTTTATTATCTGTATGTTGTGTAAAACTACAGATTCTGGGGGGAAACTACGGAAAAACCCTTTCTTTAGTAGCACTTTCTGAGAAAAGTCTTTAGGTTTACCCTTAATTTCATCCAATAAATCTGCTTGATATACGTAGGGCTGTGACGGTCATTATATAACCGTGAGACCGACGGTTATAGTTGAACACCGTCATTAGAACTGTATAACCGGCAAAACCGTGTTATTAAAATATTTTTAAAAAATTTATCATAAAGAATGTTTAAATACTAATTAAAAACAATTGTTAACAGTCTGTGTTATACGCCCCACCGTGTTCTCACGCAGTGAAAAATACAGAGCGGAGCAGACACTGACAACGCGCTGACATACAGGACAGACCAGGTTACTTTTCGGTTACTCTTGAGATTAAACATATTAAACAAAGTCTCACCTTTCAAATCATCTCTTCCTTCTAGTTAATTTTTAGCATCAAATAAACATGAATGACCATAAGAAGGAATGTTGTTTTAACCGCGGAAAGGCGTCAGTACACTCCGCTTTTCAAGTACAAATCCTCCCATGCTAATCTACTAACTCTCCTGAAAGCACATTCACTGCTTGTCTTGCTGTTAATTTTAAATAAACGTAGAGCAAGTAGCTAATCAGTGTCTTGTTTATTCAAACGGCGTTTACTTCGCAAGCGTGAGCCCTGAACACTGCGTACTGGAGAGCGTTTGTCGCGCGAGGCCATTGTCGGCTGCGTTTGCAGCGCATACTGTGCAGTTTAATAACAGTATAAAAATCTCAAGTTCATATTACTTTACTTTAAATGCATTTATGAGCAAAACCTCTTCAAGACGCTTTTTAATCCACATTCTGGTCCATGTAATGACAGATATAGACACAATTAAATCTGTTTCTCTGAAGATTATCAAAATAGATGAGAGAGGATTCATTTATGCTGAGCAGAGAGTGACAGCGCAGTCTTCTGTCAACAGTGTGTTTTTTTAAATATTTCATTGCTTTCTGTTAAATTGCTTAAAGTCATTACTGTTTAAAACACCTGGCATAACATTCATGATTTTATGGTAAAATTACACTTTCGCGTCAATCCACAAGCATTTAAACGAGCAAAACGCCCCCCACAGACGGTTATGTTATGAACCGTCACATTTGACTCACGTCACAACCGTCATCACCAATTCTGAAACCGGCACACCCCTAGATATACGTGAAGAATGCCAATATTGCGAAGGCAAGCTCCAAATTGTTTATCTATTTATATTGTTGCTGTCTCTCGCAACAAATAAACCACGAGAAACTTTCAATACAGGGCATTTACCGTATCTGGATTATTTAAAAACCCAAAATGGTTGAGAAACTCGCTGATGTGTTTAACAATAAATGAGAGGAATCTGCATGGTCTTCGTTTAATAACTTCTCAGTGTAAATCAGAGAAGAAAGTGAAACCTCTTTCGTCAAGTTCACTGGCAGCCTTCATATTTTGTTCAAGTGCTGGCCAGTCAATATTAAATTGTTACAGCCGATCGGGTCACAACATAATAGTTCTTCGTAACATGGAGAAAAGGTATTATCAGTAAGCTCATTTGTGTTTTTTGTATAAACATTAATTACATCTAGATCCTCAGAACTAGAGTAATTCACAGCACTCGGTTAAGTTAAAACAGGTGAAGCCGACTCAAGTTAAATAGTTCAAGTTAAATTTATTAGGAATATCTGGTAAAAATATTTCAAATTGCAAACAACTAAATTCAGCCTATATTTTATATCAAACCCGTGGAAAACCCGCAATTTTATTTCCAAATGTATCATGTATAAACTGCTCCAATGCATCCGCTATGCCTTCACTGGAAAGGATAATTTATAATAGGGGTTCCCAATAAGTGTGTTGCAAAGGGGAATAAAGTGGGTGTGCAAGTACTTGGCTGTGCATTACACTTAAAATATATAAAAACAAACTGTTGTTGTTCATTAGTTCACGCGTTTATTGTGTTTGGACACTGGATGCGCAAGCAGCGTGGTTACAATGCAGATATAGCTTAATGGACGCATTTCTGGAGCCTGTCTGTCTACTTCAAATATAACATATAAAATATATATAATATATAATAGCCTATATAAATATATTATATGATTGCTTTGATTTTAGCTTTGATTAGTTTTAATGTGGAAATTTTGTTGACCTTAGGAGACTATACAAGCAGTAATCAAGTGCGCAGTTTATTTTGAATGTTTATAAAGAATATGGCATGCAGTTGCCTCAAAGTTAGAAAACATTAAAAAACTTCGATGCAAAGTCGAATTAACATTAATAATTATAATCAGTTTTTTTTTTACCCGATTTATTTATGCAGCTAAAATACTATCCTGTAGACTAAGATTTAACCGATATGAAATGCACAAATGAAATAGTAGGATTCGCTGTATAGCTGCCATAATTTCACCAACTTTTCCACCCAAAATATATTTTTTAAATAGTTTCTTAACTTAAGCCTGTAGCATTTAAGTTCGCAGCTGATGTCTCTTTGGAAAACATAATTAAAAATCTAACAACCATCAATGTAATGATGTCTAATTATGTGAATGTTTTATTTTTAAATAGAAAAATATTTGCCTAATTAAACACAGAGTGTATTGCAACTTTTTTTTTTACAAATATTTAGTTGTATAGACTGCAATGTAAGCTTTTATGAAATTGATGGCCCCTAGTGGAGTCATGTGGGATAAGGTATAGCTAAGAGTGCTCCAGACCAACCTTCCGAACGAATGACTTACAGAAATTATACGTAACTAAGAACGTTTCGGGAAACATGTATTAGCGATAAGGTACAGCTTAAGGTACAACTTAAGAATGACGTAGCGTTAAGGTAGTTTCGGAGAACACAGCCCCGATTATAAGATTATGCTCTTTCATGTACAAAATCATGTTGCCAGTTAACCTAATTGGTTGTGAAATTGTTCTCCATATGTTGTCTTTAGCATTAGTACAGCCTTACAGCCTTGAAGTAAATGGGTGTCTACTAATACATCACCTCATTGAATATATTCTAGATCTGTGTTCATGGCCGAATGTGTACATGGAAAACTTCAACCCAGCAGAATGATCGTCATCAGGTTAATGGAGGGTGATGCCACTGTACAGGGCGTTCTGACAAAAGTCCAAGATGCCTTGGGAGCCTATGACCCCTTGTTCCTGAGAGACGGAAAGGGGAATGAGATACTTGATTCGGAGGGAACAAGAGATAAAAAAAATCTTTCTCTTTGTAGTCTAAATCAGGGGTTCTTAAACCTTTGCAAGCTGGGCGTCCCTTTCAAAGGTTTAAATATTGTGTTTCTTACATTAGTCCCTCCAAAAAATACTGGGTCATTTCAATCATAGATATACAACATCTATATTTTATCTCTGTAGTATTTTGGATGTTTTTCTTGCCTGGCTGCCTATGCATCCATAGATCTATTTATCTGAAATACTATTGTTTTCTCTCTATAGGCTCTATCTATTGGAAGCAGAATGCTAGAAAAATCCTTGCAGTAAAGCTGGGGTAAACGACTATTTATTAAACGATTAATCTGTCGACTATTTTTCCGATTAGTCGACTAATCTAACGACTAATTGTACGATTAATCTAATGATTAGTTTCTGTTGCTTGATTAATAAAAACCATAATGTATCTCAAATAAATGCACAAAAACATTCTTAAAGAGCACCAATTATGCTAATAAATTAGCACGTTAGCGCGTTATTGTAATATCCCATAGTACATACCCAGATAGCACACGTACGTCTCAGATACGTCTTGTAAAGATCTTTACATCTGCTGACGATCGTTTTTGAATAATACGTCTTCCATATCTCTACAAGACGTATTTAAGATCTTAAAAAATTCTAAATCCTACCTGCCTGCAATGCATCTCCGTTTGGTCTTGAATCCGATCAAACGCAGACGAATCAGCAAAGACCTCCAACTCATTTCATTTTTTAAATAAATGTCTTGTTTAATTGTTTTAAAAATATAGTCAACATGTTTTTAAGGGTTGGCATTAATTTTGAAGCAAAAAATATAATTAAATATAATTAATAAAAGCCCATATCACGTATAATAAAAAGGCAATATAGACATTTTGCATTTAATCCAAAACGTTAAAAAGGCACTTACCGTAGATAAAGCACCATGCACAAGAAAAGGTGATCTCATACTCTTTCTGACTACAAAATATTAACAAATACAAAAGTTATACATTTAATTAAATAAAACAATTGCCAACAAGCTGATTATCTTAAGGTGACCCTGCTTACTGCAATTATAATTACTGGGTGTGACTCACATTAAGTGTGTTTGTCAACAGTTATATATCTAAGGTTGAAACTTTTGATAGTTTTTGACCCCACGCCATCCATTGAAATTGTGTAACACACCTTGCATTTTCACAACATTTAGTTTTAAAAATCATCTGAACAAACTCTGAGCAAACCAAAGGTGATATTGAGAATGTTTATATAGATGAAGAAACCTCATAAAAAATTGAAAACACAATACACAATCATTTGACCAGGTTTAATCCAGCATCACAGCATGAATTATATTGACTAGTTTGTTTACCAAATTTGAATAAAATGTTTAACCTATGTGTTAATATGATTACAGCCACAGTGTAACAAAATACTGCAAAGCTATTGATCAAGTTCTCATTACATTACTTCACAAGACCCAAAGCTGATCAGGACACTTTAAGAGCACTGTAACGTAGTAACTGCTGAAAGAACCATGTAATACTGTGAATATAATGACAAACTGTTCCATAACGCTTAGATGTGACTTTAATTACAATACAACATACTCTTTCTCATACTCAGGGTTTTTAAACTGTGGGTGAAGACCCACTTGTGGGTCGCACCGTAAGATAGTGAGTGTTGCATTGTAGTGATGGTTTGTCCAATTAATTATTAGCAATGGTTTTGATATACTATAAGATTACACCTGTCTAAAGCCCATAATACACGGCACGATTTTTGGCTGTCCCAGATGAAAGATTACCAATCGTGAAACAATCGTGGAGATTTCTGTGACCATGGCTCTTAATTGGTGGTCCTATCTCATACAGTGTGAGAGGTTTAAAGATTTCTGTTTTCCCAGTCCTTGGACCAAAGACACCTACGATAGTTTTATGACAGTGTAAGAAGTTCAGCATGATCATCGCACATCAACAATGTGTTTGCTTCTACGATCTGCAAACCTGTATTTGTTTACCACTAGCGCATGCTGATGACAGATGTCGCAGCTTCAGATGCAATAGGTGTCTTCATCGACAGTCTACTGCTGAAGTTTAAACAATCCTTGTCACACAGTGTGATAAGGTCTTATTGGATTGCAAAAATCCTGCAGTGTATCCTGGGCTTAATATGTTGTGGAATGAAAAGTTTGGAAACCCCTGCTTAACACAAACTCTCATTTAAAGTTTATAAGAACTTTTGCAATAGACCGACACTAAACGAAACTGATGGCAGATGAGGTGTTGGGATGACAATGGGCCAGAGTTGAATCTTTGCATCTTAGCAGATCACAGGCAGGTTTCTCCTGAAGTGCTGCATTAAGAAAAGAAAGGAAAAGATGTTAGAACATTTTTAAGGAAATTTAAATAATTCTCACAATCAATATTGGACTATAAACAATAAATTATTACCAATGCAATAACATGCAAACAGACCTGTCAACCACCTTAATAATAGATACTACGCGGTAGGCATGGGCTGGTTACCAGTTTTAAGGTAAACCGTGGTTTTAAACAGTCAAGGTTACAAAACCACTAAAATGGTCTGTGAAACCGTCTCCAAGGTATGAACTGTATTTATACAAAATTCATTAAGTCATGTGATTGATTTGATGTTTACATGTAATATACATTTCGAAAATATTATATATAGACCCTTTTACAGTTGGTAAACATTGTGACGTATTTGTGTGGGCGGGGCTTAGCTGGAGGCAGAAAGAGCCGCCGAGGCTATGTTGACAAGCTTAAACTAGCATGTTTTAGGAAGGATTTATTAAACATTTATGCAGAATTAGTTTCGGATCAGTCCGAATATGTACAGTCACTGATTCTGCGGGACCGTGACAGGTATTTTTGTAAATTAACTCTTGCGATTTTAACCAGGTTTTAGATATTTCCTAGACAACATATGAATTACTTTCAGGTGGATTTGCGTAATTTTGTCTAGGCTTACTGTTTTATGTAACCTATCACTGGGCTAACTATGATTAGCATTGTGGATTATTTTAAGAGACTATTCAAACGATGGCATACACATCTATCGTTGTATGTTTGTTTAACATTAAAGCTAAACAATAGCGCGGTTGGCGACTTTTCACCTATAAAACAGAAACTTGCTGATTTGTACTAGATAAAACCAACACAACAGTACATATGCATAGATTATTTTACCTGATATGAAGTGTGCACTGCAAACACGAGTATTATTTATGATCGTCTCCGTCTAGTCTGTACGCCGTATTGCATTCAACCACAATTGTCTTCTTGATTTCTGTGAAGAAATGTCTGCCGGGATCCGGTAAAAATTTATTTTTTAAACCAAAAGTGCGGTTCCTTCTAATCTGGCAGCCAAAAACACAACAAGATGACATTTTAAAGTCAAAAACTCAAACTTTTAGCGCGCCGGCTATGAGTTCCTACTTATTTTTTGCCTCCAGCTAGAGCGGTGACGTCACAGTGACGTGGGTGATTAAGGGGTCTATAATATAATTTAAAGGCTTTATTTTTACCTGCCATTTAAAAATAAAATAAAAATTAGTGTAGCAATGGGAATACCGCAACACTGTGAAACCGTGGTATTTTTGCTAAAGGTAATCATACCGCCAGAATCTTATACTGGCCCATGTCTACTAAGCGGTTGTACCATGTGTTAGAAACATCAAGATTCTCACATTTTTAGGGCTAGGGCAATACCACAGTTTTGTCTATTCTTCATGTTCTCTAGGGCAGTTATTTTGCCCCAGTGACAGAAACAGCGACAGTAATCAAATAATTCATTACCTTATCTACATGTGGGTAGAGGCCCACAGGTGAAGGAAGATTTTTGGCCTGCACTTTCACAGCTGGTAAACATGGATTGTGGTGGGCTAGTGACAGAATGAAGAAGATCAGTTTAAAATGTGCTTTACAACCAGAGGTTGCATTATTTTGACAGACAAGGGCTGTAAGAAAATTGTCAAAATCAATAATAATATGAGCCAACAGCCAAACAATAACAACTAAACTCAATCAACTATCTTAATCTGCCTGAACTCCAATCTTGTGGTCTATAAAGTGGGAGTTTATCTGTGTGTAATTCAACCATCATGTTAGACTGAAGGAATTGCAGTTATCATTAGATTTCCCGACAGCACTGGACACTCAGTGTGACTTGAGACAAAGGATAAACAAAGACATTGAGTATGTTTACATGCACATAATAAGAGGACAATTATCTTATTATGATATTATAAAAATCAGCTTATTACATTAACATGTTTCAAGCGTTTTAATTTACTTTTATTTGTGAAGTTTATCTATCACAGGTGGAGACATACGCACATACGAAACGGCAAAAAAGACGTTAAAATCTGGTTTAAGAGCAAAAAAACTACCTGTGCCAATCAGTTTTTGCCATTTATGGGCTTTACCCTATAAAAGAAAACCATTTTATGCATTTAAATGACCTTACACGTTATCAGTTTATTAAGCGTTTAGACTATGTAGACACACTCACTGTGCACTAAAATTAAAAAAAAATTGGTTAACACGACCACTCGTGGTGGCTTCACTCAGAGGTTGGAGAAGACAACCGGTGGACTAAACATCAAGCCTCTGCACGATTCAGGTAAGTGGAATAAAATACATTGTAAATAAACATTATTAAAACAGATTGTGAAGTCATTCATTCAAAACTTGCTATGACCTAAGCCTAAATGACTTAATTTCTTTTTAGAATTAAGACAACCTTAGCAGGAGAGCCCCAGCAGTAACTTTCTCTCAAGCAGATGAGCAATAAGTTGCTTTGTATGAACACCACCCTAACAATCAAGGTAAAAGAGCATTAAACATTAAAGGTATTGCGGAGAATTTAGATTTTCCGGGTGGATCATCAAGACTATTGGTCCTCCTAGTTGTCAATCTGGAGTGTTGCGCAATTGCATTTTTTAAAAAAAAAGCGGAGACGGCGTTTCTTTTCTAAAATTAGAGAAAATCCTCCGCTACACCTTTAAGTGGAACATTTATATAGCATGCTGCTTATAGCTAGTGAGAAAGATAATCTAATTGATCTACCATGCATATCCTTCAAATAACTTAACAGAACAACTGAACATGTATAATATGATTTAATATGTACATTATTAATAATAATTGTTAATAATATTTAATATTTGTGAAATTATATACTTGTGAATTCATTATATTTGCAATGTTTATACATTACCTGTTTTTAGGTAAACAGATTATCCATCAGTGGGTGCCTCAAGGTCGGCTCTGTAAATACTGTAATCTGCATGTTTCCGAGCACACATTTACCAGGACACACTAATATTAAACAGAAAAACAACATAAATCAGTGTTAAACACAAACAAATTTTAGGTAAATTAAATAAGGTTTTCATTTTCAATCAATGTAAAAGAAATAAACGCAATAAAAAACAATGTCAGTGACGTAATAAATATGTGTAAATTTACACGCATCATTTATTAAGCATTATAAAAAATCCAGCAATATTATTAAACTTTGGTTATTTGTTATTATCCCTGCATTCAAATGGTTGCAGGTTGGAGCAGGAAGTTAAACCCTTCTGTCGCTCAAGCGCGAGCATAGACAGTGGTCGCGAGGCCATTCGTACGTCACGTGAGCGCCATTTTCATCATATGACCGTTTTTCCTCAGGCACACTTCAACATTTTCTTCGCATTTAACATCATTATTAACATGTAAATAATATAATTCGTAAACATAACATTTATGTTAATTTATAATATGTTTTTTTTTATTGTTGGCTTTAAGTTAATTTGTCTGTCAGACTCAGTTTGTTCGTGTTGGTAAGTAACTTAACGTACGTTATTAACGTTACGCTAGCCTTTTGTCATGTATGTGTTGTTAGAAACTGATAAAAATACGAATTAATTCACAGATATAAATAACTTTATAGCTAATACAACTGATAAAATATATTAACTTAATTATCAAACCACTTCGCTATAAAACTTTAAGGCTTCTTGTGAATACCGGTCGTTTACATAACGTTAACTTACTCCAAGCAAGTCGGGCGGGAAGATTGATACATTTTATAACTCAAGTAACTTTAAGTTAAACAGGGGCTGGTCTAGGCTAACTTAGCAAATGTTTACCCCACCACCGCTGAGAAAACGGTTACATGTTCAACGTGCCTTGCCTTCAGGATTTGCAGCTCGATTTTGGCTTGCATTTGGCTTAAACGTTACAAACAAACAAACCAAAAAAAGAATGATCATACACGACAATCAATCTTTAGATCCACTACATGCATAACATAATGTTGGTTACTTACCTCTACTGATGAAACTCCTTCGTCAGCGTTGTAACTTCACATGTTGGTTTTGGTAAATCACACAAGGCCAAAGATCGAGGTGAAAAAGAGAAATAAATCGTTCTGCGATCGTTTAACGCGAAGAGACACGAAGCCTTAAAAACCACAGGCTACTCCAGCCCAAAGATTAGTGTAGCCCTTGTGTCCGGCTTCACGTGGCTTAGCGTTAACCAGTATGACGTCACAGTACCGCGTGATTACACTGTTTCGTGGGCTTTTGAATCACTCTCGCGGTACTTCAATGTCTGCGCATGTCTGCATGAAGTCAACCACTCATGCTTGTAACAGGGGTAGCGTTTGTGCGCTCAGTGATTTAGGGTGTTACAAAACAAGATTATTACATTAATATTATCAATTAGTATTGTAATAAAGCTTTTTAAATGTTTGTTAATGATTAAGTGTCATTAACAAACTCTGATTTAAAACATCAATATGCTACGTAAATTTTCCTTAAATCATCAAAACATCCAAATTCAATGAAACAAAAACAACAACAATGTATTTAAGATGAGACACATTCAGCATTTATAATTTTTTCTCTCTTTTTTGTTTGACTTTGTTTTCTACAGTAGCCTGTTAACAGTAGACCAAAGGTATGATGATCAATTATAAATGCAATATGGTTGAAAGGTCAGTAAACAAACAACAAAAAGGTAATTTCTTAATAGAATGTCTATACATTTTTTGCTTTTGTTACATATTTCATACATCAAAATCATTAAACGTTAATAATTATGTAACTAATTATTAATTATAATTATGTAATTATCTAACTTGTTGCAGCTTGACAAAAATGTAGCTTGAAGGAGAAGGGACAGCTGAGTAACAAAGTCCTGGTACGCAGACGATGATACTATTACACTGACAAGAGTGTAATGATGATGGAGACACAAGCCAGAGAAAGTGGGGACCAAACACCAGGCCAGATTCTGCATGAGTGAGTTTAGCATAATGAGTTACAGCAAGGGTTCTCAACTCTGTTCATGGAGTCCCACTGCTCTGTGCATTCTGTATGTCTTTTTGATCTGACAGACTGAGGCTGCGTCCAAATATCACTTTGTGCATCCTATCGTGCATCATGTTCTGGATGTAAAGCATGAGACTTTTAATTGTATGTTAACATTTCTATGGTGTTCACTGCATTATTGTTATGCATTTTGTGAAACATCTGCAACATTGTGTCGTTTATTTAGGGACTACTGAATAAATACTTTAATAAAGCTACATACTCAAAACAAAGAGCTTTTTTACAGGAGCAAATAATTCTGCATCTAAAAGTTTGATTTAAGCAAATGTTCATTTCAGAGTGTTCATTTTATTTACAGAAAAACTTAAAAATGTTAAATATAAATTAAAAGTAGTAAATAAAACACAAATACTTTTTGGTGCAAATTGCCGGCACTACCTGGATTGAAATTTTTACACATGCTAAGTGTGTCCCATCGGATGAATAATTCTACATGCACGCTTGGGATCTTCCCAGCAAACAGGGGACGTCCCCCGGACGTCGCGAACGTCCTCTTAGGTCCGCATAAGGTCCTCAATTGGTCCGCATTGTAACGTTCGCTGGCGGACCTTCCGGGGACATCCGCATGTGGTCCGCTAAATAACGTTCGCTGGCGGACCTTCCGGGGACGTCCGCATAAGGTCCGCTAAATAACGTTCGCTGGCGGACCTTCCGGGAACGTCCGCATATGGTCCGCTAAATAACTTTCGCTGGCGGACATTCCGGGGACGTCCGCACAAAGTCCGCTAAAAACCGTTTTCTGGCGGACCTTCTGGTGACGTCCGCATATGGTCCGCTAGACAACGTTCGCTGGCGGACCTTCCGGGGATGTGAAACCACTCGAAGCTTTAATATAAACCCATACACATTTAACCATAAGAGTTACCCTTTTATGCAACATCAAAGTAAAAATGCTGTTTTTGCTATGGCTTTACTAATGAAAATCGTAATTTATAGTATCTAATATTAAGAATTTCTTAATTTATAAACTACTTAGTATGCTTTACTGACTATATTACATAGATTCCATTAAAGCTGCTTACAATTGTTCTATAATTTTATTGCATTTAAAGTAAATGAAAGATCTGGCACCTTTGTCTTTTTTAGTAAATGATTTTCTCCACTATTCCTAACACATAACTATGGTCAATAAATCGAAATCACAATGCACATATTCATGTAATAGTTAAAGAATCCACCATTGTGAAGTTACATATCACTCAATTAAATATAAATGAAGTGCAAAGACTTGCTTATTTTTATTAATATGACACATACATTAATATGAGTGTTGTGTGGTTCTTCAAGCGTTGTCTTTCTCATATATGAAGCACTGCATGATAAATAATTGTAAAAATCTATATAAATACATTATATCAAGGAAAAACAAATTTAAATCTACAACTACAGTTCAAATGTAAAACTTTTTGCATAGTTATTATTGCGAAGGATTCAAAATGCAAGCAAAGCAATGCAAACAGAAATGTAGAATGACAGTCGCTCAATCTGTTGCAAGCAATGTATTTCAAACAGCAAGTGCTAAAGAAGCCAAACACGCAGAATTACAAGTCCAACGCTGAAACTGCTGGAAAAGAACAGTGAAAAAGATACAGGTAAGACATTTACACATTTTTAGGTTTAGTATCAAATTGCAATGCTAACACTTTACAATAAGCTTGTATTTGTTAGCATTTGCTACCATGAACTAACAATAAACAATACTTCTACAATATTTATTAATCTTAGTTTATGTTAATTTCAGCATTTGCTAATCCATATTTAAAATCAAAAGTTATATATGTTAAATGTGTATTATATTTTGTTGTGGCATCTAGCGGTGAAATTGCAATCAACCTCAATTTCGAAACGCAATGAGATTCTATGGTAGCTGCCACAGGACAAAAATGTCATCGTCTGAAGCCCATGTTATAGTGCGTGCGTAAGGTCTACACTGTAGGTTATCCCTAGCCTGAGCGTAGCTCTGCGTAGCCTGATTTTTAACAGCGCTTCAGTTCTACGCGGACTTCAAGCGCTGTTACTGGTCCATTAGAACCCCTCTCATCAGGTAAAAAACTGCATCATAGCCATTTCCAATTGCGACGGTGAGAACAAAGATAGGCAAAGTTGAGGAGTGATTTTACTCAAACTGCAATGATTCGCTGTTTATTTACTTCCATCAGTGGCGTTCGTTACTCCTCATCCGAGGGCCGCTAATTCAAAATAAGTGTACAGAGTATCATGTGCCTTTTTCAAAATATGTGTCCTGCGTGTTGAGAGATCCTGTGTGCATCACATGTTTTGTCATAATAAGTGCCTGCTGCACACGTGTCAAAACCGTTTATGATAAAAAAGAGATGCTCACGTTCACAAAATACATGCAAGACACTCCCAAAACAGTAAACTCTGATTACACATGAGATTATGTAAGTATCTGGCAATCGTGAGTGTCTCTTTTATCATAAACCCTTTAGACGCATCTGCAGCAGGCACTTATTTTGACATGACACGTGATGCACATAGGATCTCTCAAAGCGCAGAACACATATTTTGAAAAAAGAAACCACACACATGACGGGCTACATACATGTTGTGACGAACTTCGAATCGAGTGCCCTCAAAAAAAGAAGTCACCGGCCGCCACTGCTGTTGGTCTTCTCAAAACATACACAACAATCTGCTGTTTCTTCATTTGTGAGTTAAACTGGCCAAGCTGCTTCTGTGGTTACACGCGTGGAAACTGCCTACCAGCGGTCTGCATGCTATAATGAGCCCTTGAGACAACGTATGGACGAAACACGCTCTGTAGAACAGTTTGTCCGTTTTGTGCTACTGTAGAAACATGATGGTGACTTTCATGTATGGTGGACCGCGGTGTTTAGACATAAAAACAGCTTACTCAAATGTATTCATCTGTGAAAGATAAAAATCTCCATATCTCATTAAATGTGAATAAATGTTAAGATCAAGATTTTTTTTTTACTTTTTTTATAAGGTTTTAGGTTGTGATGTGTCAGATAAATTTGCTTACCTAAATCCTTCAAGCCACGAAGTAGGACACTTTTGGCGCTTTTCCACTGCATAGTATAACCCAGTTCAGCACAGCTCACTTTTGGGGGAGGAGTAATGGGATGGGGTTTCGGATGTGAAGTCATGTGCAAAGTTACAAAAATGCAGAGCACACCACCATGCCTATGTCTGCATGGCATTTTTGTAACTTTGCGCATGGCTCCGCATCCAACAAAACGCACCAAAAATATAGGCGTCATGGCTTAAATGTTCTGTCCGCGGAGAGCTGATACTGATGACACGGGTGTTTGTACAGAACCTGTCATGTGAGAGAGGTAGTGGAAAATGTAGTTGTGGCTGTCAATTTTGATTTTGTGGCTACATTCCATTAATATGTTATGTTGCTCCATGTTGTGTGTGTGTTTGTATCACATTTACGATGATGTTACGGCAGTAGAGGGGACGCAACTGTAACAATAAGCCTATAATCAGAGGTGCACATAACTTTTTTTGTCCTGGTTCTAAAAGGAGCACCTGGAGAGCTTGCTCTCTTCCATTGGTAAAAAATGAAGCCGCCAGTGTCGCCGCTGACATCTTGGGTCTTGAGTCTGCGCAGTAGCAATTTCGGGACCAATCCTGCACAGTAGTGAGCAGGATGTAAAGCCGCGAAATCAAGGCCCCGCCCTCACTCTCCCAGAATGTGCATACACAGCTGTCAATCATGACGTGACAACACCGTTTTATAGCATTAACTAACTAACTAACTAAAAACAAACTTATTTTAAAAACAAACACTTGAATTTACATCAGCATGATAAAACCTACAGTAAATTACAAAAAACAGCTTGGTCTCTCAAGTCCCATTAAATAACATGGGGGAGGCGGGGTTTATGACCTATACTGGGACCAGTCACTGGGGAGTGATCGAGATGTTATGAAATCCCTTATGTTGCAGTAAATTAGCTAACTATGTAACAAAATTTCAGCAACGTTGGTACGCTGGGATTGTTTCTAATCGCGCATACACACCCTTATGTGCACCCCTGCCTATAATCTCACCCACTCTGAAGCGATACTAAACTGTACTGGAAAAGCAATGAAAGCGAGCTGAGCTGCATTGTGCCGAGCCAAGTTTTACCCTACATTGGAAAAGCGCCATATTATGACATCAGACCCTGCCTGGAACACAGAAAATCATGAGACAGTAAAGATGTTTGGTTGTGTTTGAATGCTTTCTCTGAACAAATTCCCCATGAACTATGCATGTAAACGAAATTAACCAAGCTACCTATTCTGTCTTTCCCCTTCTTATACATCCTGTAAAACCAAAGCCAGAAAACCCACCATCTCAGCTTGTTATTAACAATATACTTATTTGTTCAAACAAATATAACTATATAAACTGCTATACAAGTCAAATATACAAATATAACTTATTAAGTGTGCTTGCAAAAGCACACTTATTGTTCTTCTTAAGTTTTATTATTCTTATTATTAAGTGTGCTTGCAAAAGCACACTTGTTGTTCTTCTTAAGTTTTATTATTCTTCTTCTTCTTATTATTATTATTATTATTATTCCCGGGTAGATTTTTTGTGTCAGCTCTAGCGACCAGACCGTTTGACGCAGAGACGCCGTTCAAACTTTAAAATGTTCGGGCAGTACCGGTGTAAATTGCTTGAGAAGATGAAGTCACAGAACCATGTCGTTCTTCCACCATATTGGATAGAACACAAAACCTTAAAAAAGTTTCACAGGTCACAAATTTTGTCGAAACTTCATGAAATTCCACGTACACGATCCTTGGACCAAGCCTCACAAAAGTTACTAGAAGGATTTTTGATTTTCGGAAGCATTTGCCCATCACAGACCAAAATATACCTATGGCGTAGTCGCCAAACAGGAAGTAGTTCAAATCTCAATATGTCTGTAACATTTATTAACCAAAAATTTTATATGAACTCTTGACTCCAATGTGAAGATGCCCAAGATAAAAAAACATTGCAGAAACATGTCTATATTATGTTATTTCCACTTTAAAATGTCCAATTAAAACCTGTGTAAAAATAAAAATGTCATTAGCTTTTACCACTAGAGGGCAGCCCAAGCGTGTTTAATTGCCTTGCCTTCACACGTGACTAGACCGAAACTAAGTCTGTGCCTATTGAAAACTATATATACTGAGGATTATTTGATACTAAATCCGATGGAATATTAATATTTCTCATATACGTTTGTGTACAAAACTGCAAATGGATTTTATATTCTGAAGGCGTGAATCAACGCGAGCTCTCTGGAGAACGTGCAGTCTCACAGACAGGTATGTTTCGGGGATTCAGACGTAAAACCCTTTCTTTTATTTCAGTAATATATTGCATGACAAGTTTAATTCCCTTTTTCATCAATGTAATACATTGTAAATGTATTAGTTTGTAAAGACGCGTCAGTTTCGCGTCCTCGCGTAACAGTGATCGCTTGGCATCGGCTCTATAACAGATGCATGGTTTAAATGATTGTGAATTGACGCGAAAAAGTGTCACTTTACCTTAAATCATGCATGTTATGCCAAGTGTATTTAAACAGTCATGACTTTGAGAAATGTATGACACATTAAAACACAGCTTGCCACAGCTGGAGTAGCGGTGAATAAAACACGTCAAACACACACAAGACACACACAAACACAATAACCGTATATATATTTATGTGTGTACACACACACAATTCTAAATGGATCAAGAAAAATACAAGAATTGGATCGGGATCGGTATCGGTCGATACTCAGAATTTAGGAATCGAAATCGGATCGGTAATGAAAAAAGTGGATCGGCCCACCCCTATTCCATATTATAAACTTTTGGTTATGTGTACTTAAGTGAGTAAATAAATTCAATTCTCAATGAGTGTGATGTGCAGCACAGCCATTATAATTGGTTCTAGGCTAGCTAGAGCAGGTGATGTAGGCTAGTGATCCCTGTATTTACATAAAATGGTCTGGGCTAAGCCCCGGATGTCCTTCAATGCTGGAAACACCCCTGGTTACAAGCCTGTGTGTGTGTGTGTGTGTGTGTGTGTGTGTGTGTGTGTGTGTTTGTGTGTGTGTGTGTGTGTGTCAGCAATGCTTTCACAATGCGAGGATTTGATTTCCAATACAAGGATGCACAAGATAAAAAAAATATTCTAACATTTTACATTTCACAAATCACGTTAGTGACCGCACCAGAGCAAGCACACTTTTGCAGTTCGTCCCGAAATGCATTTTCTAGTTATTATTATTATTATTATTATTCCCGGGTAGATTTTTTGTGTCAGCTCTAGCGACCATACCGTTTGACGCAGAGACACCGTTCAAACTTTAAAATGTTCGGGCAGTACCGGTGTAAGTTGCTTGAGAAGATGAAGTCACAGATCCATGTCGTTCTTCCACCATATTGGATAGAACACAAAACCTTAAAAAAGTTTCACAGGTCACAAATTTTGTCGAAACTTCATGAAATTCCACGTACACGATCCTTGGACCAAGCCTCAGAAAAGTTACTAGAAGGATTTTTGATTTTCGGAAGCATTTGCCCAACACAGACCAAAATATACCTATGGCGTAGCCGCCAAACAGGAAGTAGTTCATATCTCAATATGTCTGTAACATTTATTAACCAAAATTTTTATATGAACTCTTGACTCCAATGTGAAGATGCCCAAGATAAAAAAACATTGCAGAAACATGTCTATATTATGTTATTTCCACTTTAAAATGTCCAATTAAAACCTGTGTAAAAATAAAAATGTCATTAGCTTTTACCAGTAGAGGGCAGCCCAAGCGTGTTTAATTGCCTTGCCTTCACACGTGACTAGACCGAAACTAAGTGCGTGCCTATTGAAAACTATATATACTGAGGATTATTTGATACTAAATCCGATTGAATATTAATATTTCTCATATATGTTTGTTTACAAAACTGCAAATGGATTTTATATTCTGAATCTGAAGGCGTGAATCAACACGAGCTCTCTGGAGAACGTGCAGTCTCACATACAGGTATGTTTCAGGGATTCAGACGTAAAACCCTTTCTTTTATTTCAGAAATAAATGGCATGACAAGTTTAATTCCCTTTTTCATCAATATAATACATTGTAAACGTATTAGTTTGTAAAGACGCGTCAGTTTCGCGTCCTCGCGTGATCGTTTGGCATCGGCTCTATAACAGCTGCAAGGTTTAAATGATTGTGAATTGACGCGAAAAAGTGTCACTTTACCTTAAATCATGCATGTGATGCCAAGTGTATTTAAACATGACTTTGAGAAATTTATGAAACATTAAAACACAGCTTGCCACAGCTAGAAGACTGCGTATATGCCATTTACATAATCTTCAGATAAGAAAGCTATATATGTAAATCGTATGCTTAACTAACGGGAACACGATTGCATTATGCTGTCAATCATTATGCTGTCAATCACTCAGCGAAGCATTGATTTCACATGGAAAGCAAGAGGACAGGGTCGCAATCTGTCGCATGTGTTGCATGAGATGCAGAGCGCGAGTGACCCCTTCACGTGTATTCGCGCTTTGGTCTGCCCGCGTCAAGATGCGAAAACTGACAGTGGTGTAAGAGACCACGGACTCTATGGCTGGTTTAACTTTATTTATTGTATTTCCAGCTTACAACAACTCCTTTTCCAACAGTTGTTGTCTGACATGTCGGCTCAATGATCATTTGCTTATCCACAATGACATTAGATGTCTTAATAAAGGAAACTTCTCCGAAGTTCAAAGCAGACAAAGGCTCAAATATTATGTGAGTCATCGTTCTCACCAGGGACGTGCACAGGGGGGTTGCTCAGGTTGCCCGGGCAACTGCCCATACGCCCTTCTCGACTCAAGTTGCCCTTCCGAGGTGGAAAAAAATTGTACTTTTACTTCGTTTGCACTATGCAGCGTTCCTTCGTTACTGTATTTTAATTAATTACGAAATTTGTATTTTATTTTTAAATTGCTATCTTGTGTTTCTGGAGCATTCGCGAATTAATGACTCATTTGAGTCGTTTTCATTACAAAGTGTTGCAAATAAATGAGTCTTTTGAGTCGACTCTTTACAAAGCGAATGGGCCAAATGTTTGAATGAATTGTTCAGATCGCTTCAAACACGGAATCGTCCGAAGCTGTTTTACTCGTAACCTATGTAGAAACACGCAGAATATAACCAGTGTTGAGTGACGTGGAAATGAATTTACCAATCTTTTAACTAAAAGCAAAACTTCACACATGTACCCGCCATTACATTAGCGCGACCGCCGACCTGTTCGTCGTCAGACACAGTTAAACGCGTGCAACCTCCAGAAACACTGTAGCACAGATTGAAGAAAATCCATCGATGATTGACGTCTGATTCGCTGTTTAATGTACTGTATGATGTAAGTCAGGGTTCCCCAAATCTTACCCTGGAGGGCCGGAGCACTACACAGTTTAGGTTGTTTTCACATATGTTGGTGCGCAGCGTGGTGCGGCCTCGGAGCGCACCAAAATACATTGTATCATTTTTCAGTTAGTGCGGTCCGTGTTCACATATATATATTTTTTACTGTACTCGAAATGCCGCACCGTACACCATGTGACAACGGTCAGCGCTGTCATTGGTCTCTGACAGCTCTTACCGTCTCATGACCACCCCCACGTTTCCACGACAACCAGCCTGACAGGGAGAGCGCAGCTATCAAGATGTGGAGATAAACATTGTACGTCTTTGCGAAGTTTCTTTGCTTTAACGCGAAATTGCGTAGCTGTTCTATTAAAGCCTTTCTCACGGAGCCGTTTGCTAAAAGCCCGTAATGTCACTATTTGTGTGTGGAGGACAGCTATGCATTTATAAAATCATCAGCTCAAACGTAAAGGAGACAGCGAATCTCTATGCAACGGACCAGGATTGGCTTGTTTGTTGTTAACCCACAATATAACACCCGGCTCACGTCACAACGAAAGCCCAGTGGCTCAAACATGTGGAGAACTTCCTGTATTTGGTTCGGCCCGAGGTCCAGCAGTGTTCACACCACAGGTGGGTCGCCCCAGAGTTCGGCAACAGCCGCTCCGAGACCAGCTGTTTAGAGCGGTCTCGGAGCGGTCGTTTAGTGCGCACCCGAGTGCGGCTGTTGTGTTCACACTGACCCAAACGCACCGTACTCGGAGCGACACGTCATTTGGGCCGACCTAAACAGTGTATATGTGAAAACACCCTTAGGTCCAACCCTAATCAAACTTACCCACCTGTGATTTTCTAGTGAGCATGAAGACCTTGATTAGCTTGTTCAGGTGTGTTTGTTCAGGGTTGCAGCTAAACTCTGCAGTGCTCTGGCCCTCCAGGGTAAGATTTGGGGAACCCTGATGTAAGTGATTCTCACAAAACACACGTGACATGACAACGTAAGAAAACATGAATTTTGTCTTAGTGTAAACTGTCAATGTCCTCAGACCATCTTAGGAGATTCCAACTTTATACATATACAAAACTGTTGTCAGTTTACTTGTCTGATATTTCAGCTACAAGCTACATCAACATTGAGACTAAAGTTAATTTGTTAATTTGAAATGCTTGTCTATTCTGTGCTTGTATTCTTTTTCTGTACTGTTGGTGTATGTTGCAGTTTTACACATACTGTAGAAGTGCCCTTCATAAGTATTCTTCTGTTTGTTGTGGAGTCAAGAAATGTCTAAACATTAAAAGATGAACATGAGACAAAAGTACAGAATCTGTCACATTATTTTTTTTTATGGGCACTGAGCTGTGTCCTGATTGTTTACACATGAAAAGCATAAAATATGTAGGATCAGTTTGATTCACTTATGTGCATTTGTGTACAATACACATAAGTCAGCATTTAATGCTGTTGTTCTTTGTTGTTAAAGCATGTATGTGTTGAAACATAAACAAAGGTTAATAAAATGTGACATTCTAAACTTCTGGCATACTGATATTTATCTTACCAATTTCTGGTCTCCACATCAAACAGAAAAATCTTGTCTTTATTGTTCTGATACTTATGGAGGGCACTGTGTGTGTGTGTGTGTGTGTGTGTGTGTGTGTGTGTGTGTGTGTGTGTGTGTGTACCTGGTAATTATCACGTTGTGGGGACCAATTGTCCAGGAATACCAGTGTTTTTGTGACCTTGTGGGGACATTTTGATGTCCCCATGAGGAAACAAGCTTATAAATCAAACAGAATGATGTTTCTTGAGAGTGTGAAGTATCAGAAAGGTTTCTGTGATGGTTGGGGTTAGGGAATGGGGTAGGTAAGGGGAATAGAATATACAGTTTGTATGGTATAAAATGCATTACGTCTATGGAATGTCCCCACAAAACATGGAAACCAGAATGTGTGTGTGTGTGTGTGTGTGTGTGTGTGTGTGTGTGTGTGTGTGTGTGTGTGTGTGTGTGCGGTGTGTGCATATATCTAGATTTATTTTTTCATGAGTTACTAGTAACTCGCTACTTGAGTATTATTTTCATTGCATACTTTTTACTTCTACTTGAGTAATTATTTATTTAGTTACTTTTACTTTAACTTCAGTAAAGTTTTTGGCTACTCTTTCCACCTCTGTTAAAATCTTCATGAATCTAGGCTGAGTTTGCCACGTTGAAGCCTAAATAATCAGACAGATAGTAAGTTAATCGCCCATCGCTCACAGCCCAGCACCTGCATCACTGCATGCGTATCGCGCTGACAAACATACACCTGATTTTACTGCCCTGACGAAATCTAAAAGTATAATTTCTCTTATTAGAAGCTAGCCTAATGTTTGCCAGTTATTAAAATGGCGGTTGTAGTTTAAATAGAGGTCGTGAAATAATTAGCATTGACAAAAAACTGCATAAAACAATTAGGGCTGCAGCTATCGATTCTTTTTGTAATCGATTAATCTAGCCCTGAATCGATCGATTAATCGAGTAATCGGATAAAAAATTTGTGTGTGTTTTTAAAAAACCAAAACAAATAATGCATAACGAAAATGATGTGGCTGTAAAATGTTCAAGCATTTGGCTTTTATTTCTAAAAAAAACAGAGGTATTTGGCTCCAAAAAAGCCTATTTATTTCAATTTTTACCCATTTAGTGTTTATAAGTGCCAGTGCCAACAATTAAACACTTTAATTTATTAATATGCACAACAGGTTTCATGCTGTAATCTAGCCCTGACATCAAAGTAAATATCTGGTTTATGTACATTTCTACACCTGCAGCATTTACCATTAGGCTACTAACATATAATATATCATTTCTGGGGTGAGCCTATTTGCTATGGTAACAACCTGTGTGTGTGCGCGCGCATGTGCACCTGTATTTATGTGTGCACGCATGCTGTGCGTGAGGAAGAGTTAAAACCCAGTCAGACGTTCAGTTGCTTCATTGCATTTTGGTACAGCAGAAATACATACATTCATTTTCAATAGAATGCTGCATTTGGTTTGCATCACTTGCATTGCGGTGCATTTTAGTTTAAGAATCCGTTCGCAAAATCACAACATCACGTCCCGCTGTATACAGTGAATGCATGCTGAAATTATTGTTGCGTGGCTACATAAAAGTTTAAGCATATTTGATGCATCGCGCGATCGGTCTGACTCGCGTGAGAGAGAATAACTTCCTTATGCTAAACTCCAATAAGACAGAGATTATTATTACTGAACAAAATATGTCAGATTACAAGTTGCCCATATATGATTGCACTGTGGTGCTGTTTTTTGGTACACACACCTGTAAGTGCATGCGTGTGTGTGAAGGGGTTATACTCTCCTGCAATTAAACATGAACACGTTTACTACTTAAAAACATCAAAGCTAAACATCATATCTAGTCAAACCGCATAACGACATCGCTACAAATACAGTATGGGATTAAAATCAGCGGAAGCTACGTTACCTTGTTTCATCGACGCTTGGTAAAACAGCAGTGGATATTTTCGGTTCAGATGCTAAATGTAATGATCCCAAACTTTAGACATTCTCTCTCTGCCGTTTATGGACATATTCGCTCTGCCATCGCGCCAACTAAATTCAAAATGTACCACGCGCTATGATGTGCTTCCTGAACATTGAACAACGGTCCGTGTGAATCAGATCTCGCCGCGTGTAGTGCGCGTCATAGGAATTTAGCGAGGCATCGAGGCAGAATTTTTGCCTCGAGGAATTTTTTGAATCGAGTAAATCGAGTAACTCGACGAATCGTTTCAGCCCTAAAAACAATGTTATATTCCATATTATAAACTTTTGGTTATGTGTACTTAAGTGAGTAAATAAGTTAAATTCTCAATAAGTGTGATATGGCTCTTATTTACCCCTTTAAATGTAGAATAAAGCTTACTCGGGTATCTTACAATGCACTTATGTTGTTATGCAGTTTTAAAATACAAAATACGAACATGTCTGGATGTAGATAAAGCCTACTTGGTCATATTACAATGCACAAGTTTTGTTGTATGCAGTTTGAAAATACATGTTTGTAGAAAAAGTATATTGTACAATGCACTGATTTTGTTGTTATGCAGTTTCAAAATACAACATGAGTATGTTTAAATGTATATGTAGTCATCATCACTGATATATCGCTGGCCCTCATGACAAACTAATTGAATAGCCCTGTCGTAGACGCTCAACACATAATCATATTCATAAATAGTAAAGAAATGCAATGATATTAGGCTATCAGTGCTGCTGTCGCTCTTTCCTATCGCTTATTTTAAAAATGAGTTTATGATCAATAAAATGCAGCTTATATCTGCTGCTTTTGGTGACGTGAACTCTGGCCTCATGTTTTAAGATTATCTTAAGTACTAAAGGATTTTTGGTATATTATGTACAAAACTAGTGTGTGAAAATAGGGCACTTTTTAAAGGGATTGTTCAATCAAAAATTAAAATTATTTAAATTACAATTCTAAAAAAAAATTTAATAAGAAAACACTGAGGGCTTGACATTAACTTTTTGAGGAACTTGTCCTTCGGACAAGTAAATTTGTGTTTCACTTGTCCATGCACAAAAGTCACTTGTCCGGGTAAAGTTTTATAATGTGTTTTTTGTGTTTTGCTAATCAGTGGCAGAGCAAGGGATTTTTCATAGAGGAGTCGGACAACTAATTTTTTCTTACACTTGTCCTACAAAAAATCCACTTGTCCCGGACAAGCGGACAAGCCTTAATGTCGAACCCTGAACATGTGCAGCACAGCCGTTATAGTTGGTTCTAGGCTAGCTAGCTATCCCTGTATTTACATAAAATGGTCTGTGCTAAGCCCCGGATGTCCTTAAATGCTGGAAGCACCCCTGGTTACAAGCCTGTATACATTTCTGTGTGTGTGTGTGTGTGTGTGTGTGTGTGTGTGTGTCAGGAATGCTTTCACGTATTGAAACCAAACTTTGTACATGAACTTGGGACTCCAATGCGAGGATGCACAAGATAAAAAACATTCTAAAATTTTACATTTCACAAATCACGTTAGTGACCGCACCAGAGCAAGCACACTTTTGCGGTTCCTCCGGATGTGCATTTTCTAGTTAATAATCTTATTAACAAATATTACCAAATTAAACTATTTTAGCCAGGGAAACTTAAATGGCACTACACTGAAATGTCATATACTGGTATGGTTATAAAAGTATAAATTTTGACTCACAGCTCAATATGGTGGCCTGCAGGTCTTCATTCTTGATGGGATTCAGAAACTGAACTACTGTGTCTTCACAGACAAATAATCCAAAATCAGCATAAGAGTGTGGAGTAAACAGCATCAAGCCTCTCTTTAATAGGGAACTCATCTATAAAAACAAACACTTGTTATACTTTTATGAATTATCAAGTTGTACAACACACAGCAATAAGGATTTAGACAAACAATCACAGATTTTATTAATTTTATTGTTGTGTCTAATATATATAGAAACAACTTGTGTTGTAAAAGAAAGGATGACAGCATATCTCTTTATCACGTGCCAGTATAGGCCCTGACTGCACGTGAGAACGTTTGAATTATCTGGCACGAGGCCTCACACGTCATACTTCAACTGACACAACGGTCTCGATGGTAGGAATAAGCAAAAGCTCCTTTAAATTTCGTCATTTTTTTTATACACATCCCGTTTATTTTGTAGTTAATTGTTAGATAAGTTAGTAATTTTGTAAATTTTTCGTTACAGGGTAAGATTTCGTTACCATATACAGTAAATATTGGTTCAAGAGGGCAGTTTGATAACTCAGTCGAGGTTTGTAAATGGTAAATAACTTATTCGAGGTTTGTAGCCATATTTAAGTAACTCGCTTACTTTGTTTCAGTGTTTGAGTAAATGTATAATGTTATTAAGTAATAATTAATATAAGTTACTGCGCGAGCTCATTACGGCCGTTTCTCAATCCGAAGGCTACTGGAGGTGGCATTTGTAGGCTGTATACGTCATCAAGACTGTCAGATTTAAGAATATTAACAATTCTAAAGTTGACTATTATTCTTAGTTAATCGTAAATTGATGTAATATGCGTATGACTTGCGAATGTAATGCTCATTTAACTTAAATAAACCAGGCTTGATGACGTATGCAGCCTGCATATGCGACCTCCGCAGGATGCAGCCTTCCGTTTCAGAAACGGCCTACAAGTGTGAGCGTGCATTTTAAAGTTTAAATTAAAACGCCTAACTTACCTTTCCAGGGGTTTCTGTTCCTGCAGTCTTTCAGGGGTGCTGGCGCGTATGACGATGCGGACATGAACAGCATACTACAGTATACCGCCACCTTCTTCTTCTTCTTCTTCTTTACTTTCTTGGCGAATCACATCTCATTGGTGCATACCGCCACCTACTGTACAGGAGTGTGCAAAGGGACTTAACAGACTATAATCAGACTATCAAAAAAAAAAAAAAAAAAAAAAAAACAAACAATTAGGGATCCTAGATCCTCTTAATTAAACCTGACTCACTCAAAAAGATAAATAGGGATTTGATCTTATCACTCTTCATTCCTTCTTCCTTAAGGGTGTTTTCTATGCCACTTTCAGCCTCTCTCTCTTTCCATTGTTGTCTATATTCTGTGTACTTCCTGCAATTAAACAAAACATGATCTACATTTTCCATAACTTGACATTCAGTACATAGACCGTTATTCTTCCCTATTATCCTGAGTGTGCCATTAAGACCTGTATGACCCAATCTTAGTCTACTATAAACCACTTCTTCCCTTCTGTTAAGACCTAATGTTATTCTTTTCTTCCACACATTTTCTTGAATTGTATGGTAATGCCTTGCATTGTATTCTACCTTCCATTCATTTTGCCATTTCAGAAGCATTTCTGATTTTATTTTAGCTTTGGCTTCACCTTTCCCAATTGAAATATTTATTCCTATATGTTCTTTTTCTAACATTTTCTTCGCAATTTTGTCAGCCATTTCATTTCCTTTTAACCCAACATGTGCTGGAACCCAACAAAACTGAACTAAAATTCCAAGGTTCTTTATACTCAATAAAATCCCAGCAAACATAAGGTCAGCGGTCCACCGGCGGACCACCGGCGGCAAAGTTGGCGGTCCACTGGCGGATGCCGCCAGCGGCTCGCCGGAGTTTTGCCCATCGTTTTTCCAGCGGACCACCAGCGGCAGCCGCTACTTTTTCGACGGAGGTCCGCTGTTGGACCGCTGCCCCAGCTAACACAAGGCCAGCGGACGAGCGGCGGTCCCCCGGCGGATGCCGCCAGTGGCTCGCCGGAGTTTTACCCATCGTTTTTCCAGCGGACCACCAGCGGCAGCCGCAAAGGTCCGCTGGTTTATACCGGTAATGGTTGCTAGCTGCCCGGTCGGTCCGTGGTTCATAATTGTTTAATCACGCTAACCAAATGTCTTTCAACACAATAATAAACAATTTACATCAGCAACTGCAAATTTATTATTGTCAGTAAACAGAATAAATATTCAAATGCATATACATTTATCACATGCATTAAAACCAACATGACTTACAAATAAAAACAACCAGTTTACACCTTTCTGTACCCATGCAAAGTTATCCATGATTTTACCATCATTTGCAGTAACACATGGTAAATATAAAATCAACCATGATTTTACAACAATAATAAAGAATAAACATTCTCTTACAACAGCATAGGCTTATAGTACTACATTTTAGTAACCACAAACTTTACCATGATTTAAAAATATATGGTTACCATGGTTTCACTGCAGCATTACTATAATACTACTATACTGCCCAACAAAGCCAAAGCGCAGTAACTATGCATTTGGTCAAAATTGAGGTGAAGGTTGAAATGGGCTTTGTGAGATCTGTTGTCTTGTGACAAAGTCTCCTGGTTTAATTTTGTCCCATCAGAGAAATGTGTTTGCCAAAATTGCAGTAACAAGTTTGACCCGCTGGTGTAAAACACTTTAAGAACTTTTTTCTCGGTTTTAGTGTTTGCGTAGTTACTGCACTTAGAAGAAGAAACTTTTTCAACCCACTTTGTGTTGTTACAATGTCTGTAATATGTACATTAACAATATTTGGATGATGCAAAACATCATTTTGGCAGAGTATTGTGGACAAATAAATGGAAATAAATCAGTAAAATTAGCTAAAGAATATTTTTTTCAAATATAAACATATATTGTATTTGTAAAAATATTAAGTGGGTTGAAAA
Source organism: Paramisgurnus dabryanus (assembly GCF_030506205.2). NCBI lineage: Eukaryota > Metazoa > Chordata > Actinopteri > Cypriniformes > Cobitidae > Paramisgurnus > Paramisgurnus dabryanus. The sequence continues at coordinate 29,387,951 of NC_133346.1, forward strand.
TCTGTAGGGTTGCGCTTTGGTGCAGTAATTACAATATGTTACATTTGGCAGTTGTGTATGTCCATCTATAGATGCCATCATATAATGTCTTTGTGAGTGTTTACGTCATCTGAATTCTTCACAAGTGAGGCTGGATCCAAACAGAGCCATAAGCTCTAGTTATCTCATGATGTGTATCCTGATGGACAAAAACATAAAAGCAAAATGAGAAGGATTAGGGTTGCTGCTGTTCATATTATTTCAAGCAAAAGCTCGTTTGCGCATTTTATTATTTAATTACTGAAGAACAAGGTCATAAGATGTTTTAGTGTATGTGAATGCTTGTCTTAGAAGTAGTGTTTTTTCTAGATTTAGACTGCATGGGAGAATTTAGGAGTAAAATGTGACAAAGCCTTGCCTTTTTATTGTATTTTATTAAAGAGCAATTATGGTCCGACTCATGATTTTACATTTACTTTGGTGTGTAAGTATGTATTAGTACATGTTAACGATATGCGTAAACAATGAGTAACAATGACTTTGTATTGCGTGTGGCTGCCTGAACCTCCATGTCATTTCTGGCTTATAACAAATACCACAACAATGCCTAAAAGCTGCTGTGTGACAGGGTGTGGAGCTAACATAGCCTGGCTCCGCCCTCCTACGTGCTTCCACTTAATTTTCATTTCGCTTCAGTACAATGTCTGGGACTGCTGTGTAGAGTGTTGTTTTGTCCTGCAAAAATCTGCAGGACCAATCAGCGAACAGAAGTCGTGCGTCAGTTTGAGTTGTAATTCAGTAATGGCAGCGGAGAAAGACGTGAGAAAAGCTATTCAGTCCGTTGTTGCAAAATTGCAGAATATACAGAAGTTAAAGCCGGAGCAAGAACAATGTTTGCTAAGTTTTGTTGGTCTGTTCATTCAAACTTGTTGTTTCCAGCCGGTATTGGCGCATGACATACGTCACGACCACACTTTAACAATTGCCTATGGCAGATCCTGAGTGACTCTGGGCAGATCCAATAGTTTTAAACTTCAACAGAAGACCCTCCTTAACGGAAGTAACACTTTGCAATGGAGCGTGGCCAGACTCCCTGTACAAATGAAATGAATGTACGAGAGTCTGGTTGGACCAGGCTTGAGCTAACAAGCCAAAAACTCAGAAATAAGACTTTATAAGCTGTTGACACAAAAAAAACTAGCGTTTCAAAGACACAAAACTGGATTCAGGCAACTTGTCATAGTACTACTATAATTAGAACTATGCCCAGTTGCCCACTGGAGGGAAACGTAATCAGCGATCCACTTTTGTCTCCTTAAAGGCTGAGTTTTATAGCTTGGTACTAAAAACGTATTTCTGGGGTTTTCAGCGTGTTAGCTGTAGACTCTGTCACGCAGCAGCTTTCAGGCATTGTTTTGTTTTTTGGTTATAAGCCAGAAATGCAATATAAAGTAAATTGAGATGGTTGGATTGTTTTCCCCCGGTGGGCGTGGTTTTCAAATAATGCACTGTCTGTATAATTGCTCCCGCTTTTACTCATAGCCTACAAATGAACTCCTGTCAGCATTGCATTGTGACCGAATCTTTCAAACAGGAGCGTCACATTTCCGGCTGACGGCAGACATATTCAGGCCAATCACAACGTACATATTAGCTGGCCAATCAGGGACACAGCGCATTTCAGATCGATGAGTTCTGTACAAAATCAATGCGTTTGAGGAAGGGAGGAAATCTAAAGCTATAAAAATTTATGTGTTTTTAACTGTACACCACGCAAACACATTGCATATTATACCAAATACACAAAATAACATTGTTTTTTACCAATGAAATTGGATGCACTTTATAAATAAACCACAACCTTAAACCTGTAAACAGCAATGTATTAGTTTAAGGTTGTACTTACTAGTTATGAGATTCATAGCAACTTAGAGATGTTTTCTGACAGGTCTGCTTTGACTCTGCTGCACGGATATCAGCAAGGAAAATCTACAAACATAACATGCAATTTGTCACAAAGCAATCAATATTGATGAAAAGGATGGAAAACACAGAAAAGAAAATTAAAGTATACAAAATATAACAGAATCTATGTTTTTAGGTTTACTTGTTCATTTAATATTGCTCATATGGTGCCACTCACGTTTGGATGTTAAAACCTTCCTGGAATAACTGCTATAAACGCAGAAAAATGACAAGATGCATGGTAATATGTTGTGAAAAAAGTGAGTTAATATGCTCTCAACCTGCCTGAGTTTACATCTCTGTCTGTGGCTCCCTTCAGAAAATTTTGAAATCTTCAGCTTTTCTTCTATTATAGAGGTTATATTGGTCACTCCTAAAATAAAAGAACAACTTTTTTGTATATATATATATGTTTACGATAAAACATGTGTTTGTACTAGTTTCACCAAATACTCACGCTATATGAAAGTTTTTTCACCGTTTAACTGTGCAGTACATTGCATATTTTAGGCTAAACAAAGTAGCCTAAGTTACTTCCAATAATGCATTGACAACCTGAACAAAGCTATCACATCATCTCATCAACACACGAAGTTGCTTTTTAAAAAGCAAAACTTAATAAACAATGCAAAAGCTATAGTCACCCTAACATTATCACTTTTGAAAAGCGTCCACATGCTATCAGACTTTCTCTAAGACAAAAAACATTTCTATGAAGTAAATATTCAACACAAGCGTTTCTGTTACGTGTCAATAATAGTTTTGTGTATTATTTGTGTATTTTGAGGGACTAAACTTACCTGAAAACAGTAAAGAAACCCGTGAAAGAGGAGCTTCGTCAGTCCCACCTCATGGTAATCCGTATTGAGGGAAAGACGGCTGTTCGACTTCCTGCCTGCGGCCCCGCTAGAACTGACAGACGCATGACGTTAAAGTGCCGCGAGAGCGAGACGAAATTACACTTCGTATGAGTTCTCGAATCGTTCTCGCGGTACTTTGACGTCATACAGCTGTCGGTTCTTGCAGCGCCGCATGAAGTCGAACAAGCCAAAAAGGGCACGTGTTCGGCACGCATAGCACACGCGTCATGGCAAATTCACACATTGACATAATCACTACAACAATTTAAAATCTCCTCAAATGATTATGAAATCACAAACTCGTTTTGTTGTCTATAAATGTCCAAATTACCACGCCTGCACGTGGACTACATTGTATCAAACACTATCTCTCATTTTTTATTCTATCCTTAAAATTCTTTTAAACTGAAATATTAAAAAAATATGTATGCATTTCGTTAAATAAGCCCTATATGCAGTCTCATATTGTTTTTCATGTATTTTCTTAAGATTTTTAAAATTCTTAGTTTCAGTAACCTAGCAGTTTGCCACTGGTGTACCAACGGTGGGCAGGGGCAAGCCGCTGGTTGCTTGCCACCCAAGAAACGCCGGGAGACAGACAGCTTTTTTACGTTGGTCGGTTTGCCGAAGGTGCCCCGACGGTGGTCCGACCGCGTCAAGCCGCTGACTTTGTGCCACCCAAAAACCGCCGGCAGACCGCCAGGTCATTGTTTGCTGGGGCGGTTTGCCACTGGTGTACCATCGGTGGTCCAGCAGGGGCAAGCCGCTGGTGGCTTGCCACCCAAGAAACGCCAGCAGACCGACAGCTTTTTTACGTTGGTCGGTTTGCCGAAGGTGCCCCGACGGTGGTCCGACCGCGTCAAGCCGCTGACTTCGTGCCGCCCAAAAACCGCCGGCGGACCGCCAGGTCATTGTTTGCTGGGATATGTCTTGCCTCTAATATCAAATCCTCTCTAATTGAATTTGCAGTTTCTAAACTGATCAATACTGCTAAGGAATCAGTACAAATGACAGATCGAATAGGTTTGATCTCTTCAATCCATCTCAAAGCAGTTATTATTCCAACTAATTCTATAGAATAAATTGATAAAAAATTGTTCAATCTATAGCCATATTTTTTATTAAACATAGGAATATATATCCCAATTCCACAATGACCATTTTTCAGATCTTTTGACCCATCTGTAAATATTTTAACAAAACCATAATATTTAGATATAAGATGTCTTTGGCTGCATTCTACAAGGCTTTTTACATTAGGCTGATCTGCTTTTTCATTCAACAATTCTATATCAATGGATGGCAAAGGTAGCATCCATGGAGGAACTGGACTCATCACAAGTGCAGGACTAAAATTAAAATGTCGAATTCCATATTTTTCTGCTGTATTTTTAACATGCCATCCAAAACCAGATCCCTTTGATAGATATTCCCAACATTCATTTAGAACTGATATGGCAGGGTTATTTATGCTCCCTTTAAGTCTCACCCAGTATGTTAAAGACAATTGATCATATCTCATTTTAAGTGGAGTTTACTCAGCTTCTACTAATAGAGCACATGTAGGAGTTGTTTTGACCGCTCCTAAAGCAATCCTTAAACCTTTAAACTGTATTCTATCAAGTTTCCTAATAGCTGTTGTACATGCAGAACTATATACTATGCATCCATAGTCTATGGCTGATCTGATTAATGCTCTATATATATACATAAGTGACTGTTTGTCTGCTCCCCATTGTTGCCCAGAAATCATCCTCATAAGGTTTAAAACTTTTTTACATTTAGATTCAATATGCATTATATGATGTTTCCATGTAAGTCTTTCATCCATAAAGATTCCAAGATATTTAAACGTATTCACTCTTTCAAGTGGTTGATTGTATAACATTATTTTGTGGTTATCTGGTACCTTCTTTCTGGTGAAAAACATTACCTTAGATTTTGATAAAGAAAATTTAAATCCCCAATCTATTCCCCATTGTTCTAGCACTGTAATTTCTTTTTGTATCCTTCCGACAATAAATGGGACATTACGCCCCTTTTTCCATACAACAGCATCATCTGCATACAACAAACCTTCGCCTCCTTTTTCAAATAAATCATTGATCATAATATTAAATAGAATAGGGCTAATAACACTTCCTTGGGGAATTCCACTTTCTACCATATATTCTTCTGATAGTCCATTGCCTACTCTGACCCTCAGGGAACGACACGTCAAAAAATCCAAAATATAATTAAACATCCTCCCATTTATTCCAATCTTCTCCAACTTAATTAATAGGCCCTCTCTCCACATGGTGTCATAAGCTTTCTCTATATCCAGAAAAACAGCTGCCATCACCTCCTTCATAACTAAAGTCTTTTCCACCTCATTACAAAGTTTAACAAGAGCATCAATAGTTGATTTACTCCTTCTAAATCCTGTTTGATAGCTTTTAAGTAAACCTTTACTTTCTAAGAAATAATTCAAACGACTCACCACCAATTTTTCCATAAGCTTTCCTAAGTGCGACGTTAAAGCTATGGGTCTGTAATTACCTGGATTACTAGCGTCTTTCCCTGGTTTAGGAAATGGAAGAATTGTTGCCTTTTTCCATATTTTGGGCAATTTTCCTTCATTCCAAATTTTATTAAACAATTCCAGAATCTTATCCAGTACTTCCTCAGGAAGATTCCTGAACATAGCATAACATAAATTATCACATCCTGGTGAAGAGTATGCTGTACTATCTACTGCCATTTTCAATTCTGACATATTAAACTCCTCATCCAGTATCGACCCTGTTTCAGATTTAGAATTTAGTATACCTTCATTCGCCTTTAAAATATCCTCTTTCCTCTTTTTAAAACAATCGTCCAAGTGATCACCTTTATGTATATCTGCAAAATATTTACCCAGCATATTAGCCTTTTCCTTTTCTGATACAGCTTTAAAATTCTTATCGTCAATTAGAACAGGAATACTTGGAGGTTTATATCTTCCTGACATCTTTTTGACCATCATCCACATCTTATCTAAAGTAGTCTCCCTTCCAATTGTGGAACAAAACTGTCTCCAAGATTCCCTTTTAACTTCTTTAATTACCTTCCTTGCTAAAGACTTCTTTCTTTGGTATTCTATAAGGTTATCTGTGGTTAATGTTTTACGCAGAATTTTAAAAGCTTTATTTCTGTTTTTTATGACTTCCTTACATTTATCATTCCACCATGGAACATTGACTCTTGTCCTTTGATTATTACTTATTGGAATAGCCTGACTAGCTGCAGTAAGAATAAGGGTACTTATATTATTATTTATCTGATCTATAGTTTGTTCTACTTTTGGAAAATTCTTCATATCTTCATTGCATTTTTTGTAAAATTCTTCCCAATCTGCTCTCATAAAATGCCATTTATGATGTATATAACTTTCTTCTATCTTCAGTTCAATTTCAATTTTACAAAAGATAGGAAAATGGTCACTTCCAATGCTTGTGTTCTTTTCAACCTCCCATTCACATATACTTGCTATCTTTCTGTCAACTAAAGTAAGATCAATACATGAGGTTTTATTCTTGAATATATTTATCCGTGTACCACTACCATTATTTAAACATACCAACATTCTATCATTTATCATTTCTTCAACAGCCTCCCCATTTAAATCTGTATGTTTACTACCCCATAAGCTATTGTGGGCATTGAAATCCCCACACCATACTTCTCTGTGAGATCTTTTAATGATGTTCCCCAACAACTCATTCGTTAAAGCTTTACAGGGATTATAGTAATTAACCACTGTATATTTACCATTATCTCCATTAAAAATTTCAATCACTATACACTCATGTTCTGCAGCTGTACTCAAATGTCTATATGATATTCCTTCTCTAACAAAGGTCATACACCCTCCTCCTCTCTCTTTTCTCCTATCATGCCTAATGCTGATATAACCTTTTAAGACAAAATCTAGGTGTGGTTTTAACCATGTTTCCTGTATACAGATGACATCTGGTTTACTATTTAACTCATGAATATACCTTTTAAACTCTTGTCCATTTGTAATCAGACTTCTTGCATTCCATTGAAGAATGATTAACACCATTATGTATTTAATCAGCTTGTGAGTCTCCATATTTATGATTTAACATTTCATGAATTTCATCAGCTTTAGTTGTAGTCCCCAAAAATTCATTTGCAGCTTCCACAACTGATCTAATTCTATGACTCTTTTTAGAGTGCTGTATTGTAACATTAACTATAGAACACATGAATGCTATGAATTCATTTTTCCTTATCAGCAGAGTGTCTCTTGAGATTCTTGTTTTGCATTCACAACATTCTGTCTCTTTGTTCAGCATTGGCAGTCCTACCTTTGTCTGTTGACTAGTATGGTTTACACTATTCTGTCCTGGAATCCATGAGTTTTGCTCTTTTGAAGATGCAATTTTGTTAACATTAACATCTATCTTAGCTTTATTTATCTCCTTTAGTGCATTAACATAGGAAACCTGATGAGTTAGTTTGTATTTCTGAATTTCTTTTGCCTCCTTCTGTTTCTCACATCCACCATAAGCAGCACTATGTTGACCTCCACAGTTACAACATTTTAACTGAACATTCTCCCCACATTTCCCATATTCATGTTCTCCTCCACACTTTGCACATCTAATTTTACCTTTACATTGTGTTGCTACATGGCCAAAACGTTGACATTTAAAACATCGTATTGGAGAGGGAATGTATTCTCGCACTGGGTAGCTCATAAAACCCATTTGAACTCTGGTAGGTATTTCGTTCTTAAAACAAAGTAGTACTGACAGACTCTCTGCTTTCTCTTTACCTTTAGTCAGGCGTTTTGCATCTACTATCTCTCCCCCTTTTAGATTGATCTTGATCTCTTCAATGGATACCGAATTTGGGATCCCAGTTATGACTCCTCTTTTCTTTACCATTATTCCTGGAATGTGTGAGGTTATTTTAGAACCATTTAGAGTATTTTTCTTAAGAATCTTATCTCGCTGAATTTCAGACTCTGCAAAGATCAATAGTCTACCATTTCCCATAAAGCGAGCATGGTTAATTTTTCCTATTTCTTTTTCTATAGCTTTTGTAACATGAATGGGGTGTAAATCTGGTCCTCCTTGTTTCTCAAACACTATCATTATTTTCCAAACTTCTTTGTCTGATTCCTTATTTCTAGCTCTCATTTCAGGTTTATTCCTTTTAATTGTGTCTGTGGATTCATTACTGCTGCTAGAATCTGATCATTGTCTCGCTTGTTTTTTCCTCACTTCCTCCCATAACATTTCATCATTTACTTCCTTACGGATCTTTAAATTACCATCTGATTCGTCTGTCATTGGCCACTTTACATTCACTGTATAGTATTTAACTTCAAACCTTCCTCGTTTATTTCCGCTGTTGATCGCTGTTCTCAGTCTCCCTCCATGCGGTCAATCCTCTCCTCGTGGCTGCTCGCTCCTCCTATACCGCCACCTACTGTACTGTAGTACAATAACGTGTAGGATTGAATACTGTGCCAAACGCAGTAAAAAAAAAATAGCCATTTAATTCATTGTAAAAACAATGGACATGCCAGTTCAAGTAACTTGTGGGCTAAATCACCAAAATAAGTTTGTAGATGTGGTTCAATTATTTTTAATGTGCAGCATAATGAATCAGCCTGAATGCATGTAGCCTATGAACATATTGTTTAGACTTTATTTTTAAACCTTTATCTGGTGTATGGTTAAACCTTATGATGGTAGCAATTGAATACAAATCTTAAACTGAATCAAATCTCTTATAATAATACATAAAATCTCTGGGACGGTTGGGGGTACATCAGGGTAACATTTAAGCAGCTTAATTTTTTTAATTCTTTTATATATTTTGATGTGTATATATATATATTTACTTTCTTTATTTTGTTTTCTCAGCTTTTAAACATCTAAACATGTCCTCCAAAAAGGTAAGTTCAGCATCAGATCAGCTTATCTTATACTGTAATATTGATACTGGTTTGAGAAAAACTAAGATTAAACATCCTACATGTTTCCAGGAAAAAGGAAAAAACATTGGAAAACAATTTTAGCCTAAGGTTTGAGAATAAAGCCAATGGTTCTCTATTAAGGCTAACTGTGTATATTGCCTTTGAGGACTGCAAGCTGAACTTACAGATTTATATGGACTTTACTTACAGGTTTCCTGTGCTGTTTTGCTCCATTTTACTGAACAAAATAAGGCTGAGGTAGCACCATCCTTGTGGTTAGAGTGAAAGAATGTGGTAAGATTTTATCCATGTTTTATAAAATACAAATAAACATGAACAACATGGTCAGCTACATATAAAAAATAAAAATAATCAAACATGCTTGTTTTTATCTGAAGGGTATTGAGACCAAAATAAACAATGTGCCATTCTGGACAAACAGCTGTGGACAATATGCAGTCAGAGTAGCCCATTTTCTCACACAGGTAAAGTATGCAAAGTAATACCAAACTTCTTTTTAACCTCAACAAATACTGTCAAGCCAAATATACAATGTTTGTATGAGGTACTGTGCAAAAGTCTTAGGCCAGCATGCTACCATTAAATTTGTGGTTTTTGCAATTGTGTAGTGATCATATATCATTATATCTCAGTTTCTTTATTAGGATACAACCAGAAAAAACAGGAAATGTGTATGTAGTATTAAAAACAGTATAAAAGTTTAAGCTGAAGTGTCAAGTTTTTAGGGTAAACTCCCCTTTCACTTGAGCAATAGCAGGCAACTGCAGGATCTCTTAAACCTAAATAAAATCAAATCCTAATTCTAATCAATGACTTCAGTCTCCTCAAAAAAGCTCAAGATGTGTTTTGTGCCAAGAGAAGTCACATTAAATATGACTGATGTCTGAAGAAGACATTTAGTTCTAAAAAAAATTATTTTTAATTTTGAGTACATATTTCCTGTATTTTCTGTTTGTATCTTAATAAAAAAAGTGAAAAATAAATATGGATGGACATTAAAACTTTGCTAAAACAACAAAGCTGGTGATGGTGGCCTAAGACACTTGTACAGTAATGTATATTGACCAAGAGTTGGAATGATCAAGAAAAATACATCTATCCATATTTTCTTTAAATGCACATTTATTCACAGTTCAGTAGGACAGTAAATTATCTAAGGGTAAAATCATTATTGAAGGTGATTTAATTGTCACTGCATTCATTGTTACATGATTTAAAACAGTGCGAATCATTGTGTGAGTTTCTTAATAATATCAAATACTTCTTTTTTGTCTTGTTGTTTCTAGACCTGAAGATAAGATTTCCAGTTTAAAAGTGAAGAAAATGAATCATTATTAACAGCAAATAGGAGTATTTCTCAGCTGAAAAGCCAGGTGAAACTATAAGGTCACTATGATTCACTTTCATATTATCATTCTTTTCAGATTTTTTTCCCTGTGTTTTTTTTTTTGTTAGATGAGGAGCAACCAGTAAGAAAAAGCAAAAAGATGTTTTGATGTTGCCTGAGGCACCTTATTGTGAGTACATTGTAATGTTATTAGTCATTTAAATTGTTATACTTCTGTGGAATTAAGAAACAATATATTTAATCTCAGTCTACAGTATTTGTAGTATAATGATGATTACTTGATTTAAATTTATTTATTGTTATATGCCTTGAGTGACTTACAAATGATTAATTGTTTTTATTGTTTACAGTTCCATTTCATGCACAATCACAAATGCAGCACATCAATCAATTTTTTCCAACCAGCGAATCAAGGTACACTATTTTGTTATTTTTTTATCTTAAATTATTGACATTGGTTTTCTTCCAGACAGACTTGTTGTTCATTTATTTTACTGGTATAGTTAGTAATGTTATTAATGTTTCAAAACACCTTCTTGAAAGAAATCTTGGAGTGGAGAATCATTCTGAAAGTAGACCAAATCCAGGACAACATCACAACAGTGGTCGGAAAAATGCAGCAAGCCAAGCTGACTTTCAAAAGATGGTATGTGCCATAACACACGCAACATTACTAGTCACTGCTGACTTTTTACCCATGTTTACTACGGATTGTTTTTGTTTGTAGATTCGTTATCTGTTTCTTCAGAGGGGAGGCAGTTTGGGAGATGGGAATTAGGAGGATGCTACAGTTACACAGGGCAAATTTCAGCAGCTCAGTTTCAAACTTGCAACTAACATTGAGTTAAAGTGAGTCTGTGTGAATATACTCTACATATTATACTTCAATATGCCTTTAACACAAAAAACTACAATAATATCAAAGATCAATATAATAAGACAACTTATATTATTTTATGTCATAGTAAAATATTGTGTGTGTGTGTGACCTATGCTCTCTCTGAGATGTGTATGTTCACTTTGTAGCTGGTCAGGGTGGAAGACCAGCTGACGTACCAGTTTTGCCAGGTTAAAGGACCAGCTTAAACCAGCTAAGACAGCCAACCAACTTAGCCAAGGTGGTATATGCTGGTGGGTCAGCTGGTCTTCCCGCCTGACCAGCTAAGACCAGCTACAAAGTGGCCAAAACCTCTGTAAAACAATCCTGCTACACCAGCCTGACCAGCTGAAACCATACTGGGAGTATTCATATTCATATCGATTTGCATTTACACATAAAATAGGTAACATACAGTACTGTGCAAAGTCTAGGCCACCATCACCAGCTTTGTTGTTTTAGCTAAATTTTAATGTCCATCCATATTTATTTTTTACTCTTTTTATTAAGATACAAACAGAAAATACAGGAAATATGTACACAAAATTAAAAACATCAGTCAGTATTTAGTGTGACTTCTCTTGGCACGAAACACATCTTGAGCTTTTTTGAGGAGACTGAAGTCATTGATTAGAATTAGAAAGGATTCAATTTTATTTATGTGTAAGAGATCCTGCAGTTGCCTGCTATTGCTCAAGTTGAAGATGAGTTTACCCTAAATACTTTAAACTTCAGCTTAAACTTTTATACTGTTTTTTAATACTACATACACATTTCCTGTATTTTCTGGTTGTATTCTAATAAAGAGACTGAGAAATAAACATATGATCACTACACAATTGCAAAAACAACAAATCTAATGGTAGCATGCAGACTTTTGCACAGAACTGTATGTCCACATTTAGCCACCTTTACTTTGAGTGAACTGTAACAGCAACTATAATGCCATAAACATTCAATACTAAGGTAAAAGAGAGTTGTGCATGCTTTCTAGTTTTAGCACAGAATTCTGTCTCCCTTTTAAATGTTTGCTACAGATTTTTTGCAAGACATTTTAAACATATTGGGGCGGTTTCCCAGACAGGGATTAGACTAGCCCTAGACTAAAATAAATGAAAGAACTGTCCAACCTAAAAACAACTTGTACTGACATATCTTAAAATACATCAGTGCCCTTTGTTTTTTTTACATCAGATTGCACACAAGTAATGTTTTAGTAAGGCATGTTTGTTAAAACTGGTTATATTTCATAATTAAACTGAGGCATAGTCCTGGTTTAAGCTCCTTGTCTGGGAAACCACCCCAATAAATCCTTAACTTTTGAATGTGTTCGTTTCGTTGTTTTAGGTTAGAAGACCACGGAAATATTTGACATCGGAGTCCAGCAGACAGCCAGAGACACGCACACACACGCAGCTGAAGCGCGTTTGACTGACGCGTACGGGAGATCCGGCACGCGCACGGGAGCTCGCGCACGCTCACACAAACACGGAGCACAGGATAATTACAACTGTTTAATTAAAATAAAAGAACTTTGTGGTATACAATGTTTAGCGTGTCTGATTTCATTGGTTAGCAAGGAAATAAAACGACGTGCTGAGGACTTTAGGCGAACGTCCCCTAAAAGTCCCGAAAGTCCGCTGACCGTCCCGCGAACGTCCTCGCAAAAGTCCGGAGGACGTCCTCGCGGAAGTCCCCTCGATGTAACGGGAACCATACACGAAGACGTTCGGGGGACGTTCGCCTAAAGTGCTTAGCATGTTATTTAGCTTACAAAAAAGGTCCCCATGACGTCCCCTAAAAGTCAATAAAGTCCCCAAAGCGTCATTTTGAACGTCCGGAAGACGTTTTTGCGGACGTTCGCAGGACGTCAAAAGAACCCTACACGATAACGTCCGGGGGACGTTCGCAGATGCCATTTAGGGGACGTCCTGGGGACCTTTTTTTGTTTGCTGGGTTCACGCCCACTAGAATACTTAGCCAAATACAAAAAAACGTAATGTAAGTAGTCTAGTGCAAAGACAACAAGTGTGAACATTTGGACACAGCCTCAGTTCAGTTCATGAAGATCTCTACTAATGAGCTGATGATTTGAATAAGGTGTGTTAAATAAGGAAGACATACAAAATGTGAATAGCAGAGGACCTCAAGGAACAATGTTTAGGTACAGTTACACTGTATAAAACATTAACTAAACAGACAAATTATTTGTCATAGCTTCAATAAACAAAAGAATGTCACCTGCATTATAGTTTCAAGCATTTTTCCACAATGAAGCCAAACTGGAAGAAAATAAGCTTCTGCTTTGCATCTGACATCAATTCAGAAACCTGCAAAAATAATCACAAGAGAATGAAGAATGTTTAAAATATACATAGAAATAAGCTCTAAGGAGCGGCATGGTTTACAGTAAAATTATGGGGTACTCACACTATGCATACTGTATCATACCAAAGTATGTTTTACCTCCAAAGTTTGGTGTGACTAGTGTGAGCGCTCCGTACCCTACTACACTTGGTCTCTGCAACAGTCCAGTTTAGTTCATGTTAGGGGGGCATATTTTGAAACATAAATATTTTCAAATTATTTGCGACCCTTACAAAGACACTAATTTCCCACAGCCAGCAACAGCACAATGTTTGTCTGACATCACAATCTTACTGTTATTACAACTTTATGATTGTCAACAACTACTACTTTAGACTGAACACCAGTGGGCGGAGCCAACGATATAATGATGTGCTGTGTCTTTCTGTGGGGGAGGTCAAATGAAAATTAATTTAGCTAGTGACATCACTACTCCAGACATTTTACATTCGTAAAAGAAGAATGCTGTCTGCGATTCACTTATGTTTCCATGATTGCAAAAACCTTTATCGAAGTACATATACAATTGTTTAAGTGTCATAATTAAAACATGCCTAAGTTGGCAGTGACCCTGGCTTAAGTCGATACAAAACTCAAGTGCAAATCATGACACTCATATTAACTGTAGTTTTGCAAATTATTGTAACACCGATATCAGATATGAATAGTGTCTTATGTAAATATAAAAAGAGCAGAACAAAAAATGAATATAGTCAAAAAAATATGATCTGTGCATTAAGATTTGCATTGTAAATGCAGTCTTATTGGTTATTGCTGGAATCATGAATGGTCTGAATAGGATTTGAGTTTGTTTACTTGTGAAACTTACCTGCACCACCATTTACAGATCCAGTGGGTGCAGATCATCATACAGATGGTTCAAGTGTGGATCCACCTAATATTCAAGGTAAAAGAGCATTTGTTCACAGCATTATCTAAGAAAACATATCACTAGATATGCTACCCAGTCTCACAAAGTTTCGTGATATAGTCACATATTTTTTTGATTCTTTTTTCGTGCTATTATCACGAAATTTCGTGTTTTTTCGTGATCGTATAACGAATTCCTGTTTTCGTGTGATTATCACGTATTGGTTACTCAACTGCTTTTTCCTATTTTTAAACCATTGTCGCTTCGGTTTAGGGTTAGATTTGGTGCTTGCATTAACATGTCACTTTATATATTGGTTTATACTATTTTTTCTGATTTATTTTTTTTATATGTCGCCTGGCGTTAGGGTTAGAGTTGGGTATGGTTAGGGATGTCATTTTATGTAAATCTAACCCTAAACCAAAGCGACAATGGTAAGAAAATAGGACAAAACAGTTGAGTAACCAATACGTGATAATCACACGAAAACAGGAATTCGTTATACGATCACGAAAAAACACGAAATTTCGTGATAATAGCACGAAAAAAGAATCAAAAAAATACGTGACTATATAACGAAATTTCGTGAGACTGGGCTGAGATATTACATATTAGATGTTAATGTCTGACTCTGATCCATATGAAACAGATTTTCTGTCCTTGGACACTCGGCTAACCATCAAGACAGAACACAGTAGGTTAACAAGAATCTGACCTCACGTTTGATCATTACAAAATTATGGCAGTACATTACACATTTAAGGACTGTTATTCCTCTGGCTGATTTAAAAATACCCAAAAGTTCTTAAAAAGAAGCAGCCCTAGTTATTTTGGTTTGTTAAACATAAACTATATAGACAAAACTATTGCGACACCTCCTTCTAATAAACAGGTTTAAATACTTTACTTATTTCCATGAGCACAAATCTTAATGCTACAGCATATGATATTCTAGAAAAACCGTTTGATGCTAAATTTATAGCAAGAGTTTTGGCAGGGCCCTTTTCAATACCAACTTAAGAATGACCCTACAAACTAAGTAAGGTTCAAACAGAAAATTAGTGATTCAGTCTGGTGTGGAAGAACTTTGACTGGTCTGAATAAACCCCAGACCTTAACTCAGCTAACACCTTTGATATGACTCAAAGGTTTTTAGCCAAAAACGCATCACCTAAACCTATCAATGACTTGTACAAGAAGCTGTAGTCATTTCGGAACAGAAAAAGGCACTTACAAAACTGTTGCAACAAAAATCAAAACAAAATTCTTTGTAGTGGTATTATATGGTATAGCATTTATATTTGTTTTGATTGGACATACTGGAATAAATAAACATGTTTATTAGAATGAGGCCTCCCAATACTTTTGTCTAGTGTATTTGCCACAGACAGGGTAACGCAATCCTTAGAGTGTGCTTCTTTGTAAATGTGACAAATGAAAATGACCTGATCCATCATTTCCAGCTCCAGTGGGCATCCTTTATCCATCCAGACCCTCATACAGATGGTTGGAGTTTTGATTCACCTAAAGTACCATGCAAGGTAAGAGAGCATTTGTTGACATAATTAGGAAGAAAACATAAACGCATTGTTCATGGCTTTTAAATACAACATAACATTGTTTAATACTACCTTTTCTGTTCAATCCATAGAGCACTCATTTTCCCTCTTGAGACCATGGTGTGACCTGCAAGGTCGAATGGAGAGTAAGTTGCCTAAAAAAAATAAAAATAAATGTATTTAAAATCGTCATCAGCTAAACATCAACATGTCTGAGGCAGATGCAGGTCTGATAATCTGTCCAACATTCAAAACCTCACAGTAAATCTACAGTCTTGAGTACTGTTTTAAATCAATGTATACAAATGCTCATTATGAATTTTAATAAAAAATACTAAATGTATATAAAAAGCCTCAATTCAATTATTTTTTTATATTGCAGCTGTAAACGAGACAATCTTGGAGTCACCTGCATTCACTGGTCCAGTTGTTAGTCCAATTACAGATGGAGATTATAAAAGAGGATGATGTCTTTTCTCCAACATCTTTCTAGACTAATAAAAGATCTAGACAGGCTCAAACAAAAGTTAACAGAGGGGCTTATATAGAGAATGGTAAGAACCATTTTATCCGTCAAATTTTTTACCAATTATTGTAAACATAAACAATATTAAAGGGCTTAATTTGTTTTAAACATTACTTCAATGTATACTGTATCTGTTTAAGGTGAGCAGCTACACATAAAAGAAGAACATGGAGAATCTGCCCAGAGGTGTTAACCAGCAATGCAGCTATACAACTAAATTGATGCAGGCGGAAACAATGTGTGTATGTTATGTCCAAATGTTGTTATGTTCAAATGTTTTACAATATACTTAAACAGGTGGACCTGTCATTATTGCATTAGTCAAGTACAACTGAGTAGGTTAAGTTTACATATCAACGTCAATAAATATATATAAATAAATATCAGTCTTGACAGCAAACATAATAATGTTAAATAAAATAATAATTACAGCTTTTTAAGGAATTTACACGGGCACAAACTATCAGTGAAATTAACTATCAAAAACCTAAAATAACCACAGACACGTGAATAAAATATCTAACGTGAACTAGCTAGTTACTGTACATACATTGCTTATTATCAACGAAATTTCTAGTTAACTGATCCCACACCCAGCATTATTAAAATGTATTATTACTACATACCTTAAACAAATGTTCCCTTAAATCGCCAGACCAGGACAGGTTTCTTTCTTGCCCTTCTTCTTTTGCATTGCGACGTCGATAAGTGCATGGTGTGGTGTAGCACGAATTTAACGCAAAGACGCTCATATTAATAATATACACGATATTGACGATTAATATCTTTGTTTGACATTCTAATCAGAGTTATATTGAGGAAACAAAGAAAACATATGACATAGTTTGTAAAATTAATTTTTCCTTATTTTTGTAATGGTTTCTTTTAGAATGCAGCTGCTGCAGATGAAGAATCTGTCCGTCTAGCACTGAAGGAGAGGCGGAAAATCGGTAAAAGATGTTCTTTGCCCGAGGAAGCATTTGATTAATTTAAAGATATTGTGTTTCTTTGTATGTTATAGAAAAACGTTGCTTTTTTTGCATACACTCGTGTAAATATGCATCTTATGAATGTTTTCCTTTGTCTAATTTTAATAAATTTTACGCAATCAACTGCCTGTTTTATTGAAAATACTGTTTTAATTGTTGTCAATGATATATTGTAATAATATGTGTGTATAACTGTGTAGAAGATGTAGTTTAGAGCAATTTATTTTTAATGATCTTTTAATCGTCTTTTAAAGCTCTCAGAAACATCTTAGAAAGAGATCGATTAAAGCTCTTATAAAGATCTTATAAAGATCTAAGAAACATCTTGGAAATATCTTAGAAACATCTGCTAACCATCATTCTAAATATCAAGCGTCTTGAAAAGATCTTAAAAGCGTCTTCAAAACGGCTGGGCTCGTACGTCTCAGATACGTAATTCATATGGGCAAACGACCTTTATAATACGTTTTCCAGACGGAATGGAAATCTGAGTGATTACCTCGCAGATACGTATCTGAGACGTACGTGTGCTATCTGGGTACATGTTATTAAAACTTGAACTAATGCATTGTGAGTCTTATAAATTGCTTACATACCTCACCGATTTCTGCCTGTCTGGAAAACGCTCGGATTAGTTCCTGTCTCCGCCTCCCAAAATGTCTAGTGTATTCGGATTGGTCAGATGACTACTCAACTGTTATTGGTCAACTGGGTTCGGCGTGTGTTTGAAAGGTTACGCCCCGACTACGCGTGGGTTTTCCGGTTCTGACTGAGAGTCACAGGCAACGTAAACAAGCGTTATATTTCTCTATAAACGATGGTGTCTGTACTGCCTTACCACTTCGAGCTCGATCCAGAGAGTTCAGACAGCCGTTACGATATAAAAGATCTCCGTCAATGAACGCGATTGGATTTAACTTTTTTAGGTGTCTTTAGCTCTGCCAGAACGAAGACGAAAATGTGTTGCAAAGACATCCAAAAGGTAATTATAACGTACTACATTACTATGCAAACTATATGGAAACAGCAAATGTAGCACATAGAACGTATTTGTTGAAATGATTATAAAACTATTTCACCTGTTAACATAGTAAACTTTATTATAAAAGACTGCTTACATACTATATCACTGTGCAAACTATATGGAAACACCAAATGTAGCATATAGAAAGTATTCGTTGAAATGATTATAAAACGATTTCACTTGGTAATTTCTACATTATTTTACTATAGTAAACTTTATTATAAAGGACTGCTTATATACTATATTACTGTGCAAACTACATGGAAACACCAAATGTAGCACAAAGAAAGTATTAATTGAAATGAATGTTCTACATTATTTCACTATGGTAAACTTTATTATGAAAGACTGCTAACTTATAAGTGCTATGTTTTTACTTATTAGGTTTTAAGGAGAATGCAACAGGTTCCAGGGCCTCTTACCTGCGTGATTCATCATCCAGGTTTTGCACAAATTGTCTAAATCC
The DNA here is from genome assembly GCF_030506205.2 of Paramisgurnus dabryanus. Lineage (NCBI taxonomy): Eukaryota > Metazoa > Chordata > Actinopteri > Cypriniformes > Cobitidae > Paramisgurnus > Paramisgurnus dabryanus. The sequence goes on from NC_133346.1 coordinate 29,406,780, forward strand.
CTAAACACAGAACATTTATTGTAGCGACTATAAACCTTTGAGGCGCAGGACTAGAGTAAGTTTTGTTACATTTTTAAACTAATAACACTAAAGTATCATTATAGTAACAAAGTACCCAAAAGAACAAAAGATGTAACTTTAAAGAAAATATAGTAGTCAGTCAAAAGTTTTTATTTATTTATTACAAATATATATTTAAATGTTAAACAATATACAAATAAACATACTTTAGTACCCATATTGTGCTCTTCTTTCAAAAATTGTTCAATTCATTTCTTACAGCTATCTATTCAGATAAATGGCATATCAAAGCTTTGTCAGCTGGTGCTATTTAAGACGACAATATAAGGTTATCATCCTGTCGTGTGTTTTTCTCCAGATATGCTTGGAGCTTCCTGATCAGATCGGTCACAATGTTGGCTTTCGACGACCCCTGCACTGAAGATGGCATGCAATCACGTCCTCCTTTGAAGGTCTCTCAAACTGTGATGCCAGGTCCATTGGAATCGGGGTTTCCTTCAGCTTATCTTCAAATACCTCATCAAACACAAGCCTGATCACATCATCCACATAACTATACAAATATTGCAGTCAATAAATCTTTTGTTTTGATCATTTATTTCCCTGCTTCATACATTAAGTTTTTAATTATGAATGTATTTGAAATAAAACATTACTGCTTACGGTATGTCACTTGTGTGTTTTGGGAACATAGCCTTGTACTTTCCCTCTCCTGCTTTTGTTACGGCTTGGTGACATTGTAATGGATGGCTGCAAGGTACAACCTGTAAAAATATAAACAAGCAATAAATTTATTGTAAAAGTAAATACTACTTTATTTAACACAGTTACTAAAATACTTAAATACCTGCACAGCATTCCAATAAATGGGAAAATCAAATTTTTTGCTGCAAATCTGAAATCTCAGGCTACGGACGGCAAAGGCATCCACTGATGATGGTGATGGAAACATTGTGAAACGATGCTACTGCCTGGGTTCGTATGATTATGCAGAGAAAAAAAACTTTGTCATAATCAGTTATACATTTAAGACTGTTAGTGGTATCACTAGCTAAATACATCATATGTGTTACACACCTTTGCTCCTCATATGCCAGTCTGACTCCTTGTACTGTGTGTTATGATGTTGCATGTTTGCACACAGTGTAGAAGGATGTGTCCAGCTGCGAATCTAGGATATAGACAAATAAAACAAACATGTATTCAGTCAAAAAGACATATTATAACAATAGATTACAACGACTATAAATCGTTAGACTATTCATTAAAACGTTAATGTATTACATATTACATGGCCCAACATTAGCAACACACATTACGTGTTTACTTAGTTTCAAAATCTAAGAAAGCTTCAAGTAAATACAACAGTAAAATACATATAACTTTAAACAAATCATCTGTACTTAAGAGTTTCTGGAGTTTGATCATGAGAACAAATTTTACCGGTAACAGTTTAGCTGGTAACTTAGCAAGTTTGTAAACATGTCTAAACCAACATCGATAAAAAAAACGATAGTCTGCATAATTCAACATACACGTGTGTAAATATGGTACGTTGTTTATGAAATACAGTATTACAACACAAGACAATTCGCTTCCAAGCTTAGCTCTACACGCACATTATGTTAATCTCCGGTTACGTAACATACAGTAAAAGGCAAATAATAAACATGAATACTTACAGCCTGTGATCCAGAAGTGCACGGTAATCCAACTTTCAGGAGACGTCGCGCAAATCCAGCTTCGGTTCATGAGAAGCAGTTATTGTGAAAACTCCGTGAACAACTTCTGACTGGATTTTTCCGGAACCGTATTAAACATGATGTCCTCTGTGGAAGTCCATAAAGTGCTATTTTGCCCTCGCATCTAAAGAGACAGCGTCTACTCGAGAGATTTAATCGCTTAAACGATTAAACAAGAGTTCGCAAACAGAGTCAAAGCAGGGACTCCCAACCTCCGCCATTTTAGCTCTCTTCTGACTCGGCGCTCCCCACCCCCGTCTTTGAGGGCGTACCCAAGCAAAGCAGAGAGGGCTGAACTATGATAATGTTGGTCTTGTCTACGTCACTAATCCCAGGAAGTAAACTGTTGCCTACAATCCGAGTGTTTTTTGTAGTCCTCGAACGTTAGAGACGATAACTCGCGTCATCGTTTTCTTTGAGGTATGTACTTTTTGAATATCGTTAGCATGTACTAATACACACTTACACACAAAAGGATGTTTAAAAACGTGTATCTCATAATAGGTGCTCTTTAATTATATACTTTAAAGGATGTATACGTGATTTCAGGCCAGCGGGTGGCCAAAGCTACTTTAGGGGGTCCATAGTCCATGAAAGAAAACGATGTGTATCTATGTATCAAGAAAGCATGAATTAATGCATTATAAGATGTAAACATAATAAGGGTGAATTTTAAACATTTCTGCTGTATTTCTGTTAAAGGGATTCACCCAAAAATAAATATTCCGTCATCATTTACTCACCCTTATGTTCTAAACCTGTATAAGTTTATTTTATTTTGATAAACACAAAATAAGATATTTTGATAAATTATGGTAAGAACACAATTAATGGTATATCCATTAAATTCCATCATGTTGTTTTTATTCCTACTATGGCAGTCAATGGTTACAATCAGCTGTCTGCTTACCATCATTTATCAAAATATCTTATTTTGTGTTCATCAGAAAAAGAAAATTCGTACAGGTTTAGAACAACATTTTTCAGAATTTTAATTTTGTGTGAACTATCCTTTTAATGAAGCAAAAGATCAGGTAATCTACATTCCATGATAAACCTTAAACTTATTTCAAATAGCAGAGCTCAACACAAAGGATGTTTGGCAATTTTTTTTTTAAGTAAATGTGGATTATTCTTTTTTAACAAAGATACAAACGTTTTCTTTTTTATATATTTAATTAACTTTAATGACAGAGACAGTTTATGCTTATTATAAGACCGAATGCAATACAATGTTTATTCGTTTAAGACGTACAGTAACCACGTTTACTATGAAAATCACAAAGACAGCTATTTTGACATATGAGCATTTGTCCATTGAAGCCAAAAAGACGCAAACATGAAGTCGTTTAAGCTCTGCCTGTGCACGTGCGCTATCGGATATGAGCGTCGCACTTTCAATTTCAATGTCCAATCCAGTCCAGTTAACAATCATACAGAAGCCTATAAAGATCACGACAAGAATTAAAACACAGTGCTGGGTTTTGTCGTAAAAAGAAATGCCAATCGTAGACTTTATTCAGTCCACAAGAAAATTACTATACACACTTCCAGCCATACGATGAAATCATGTAGTATTAGCAATGTACGACTTCACTTACATCATTTTAAAGACATTCCAATCACCGAAATGGTGTGACTGTTGTGAGGTTTGACACTGGCTTTTTCTACCTAACAACAGCGATCCCCGGTCGGACATTGGTTGGAAAACTTTATTTTGGTGGTTGGTGAAAGTGCAGATCTCAGAGCCCAGGCTGCCTACAGAAACACGTTATTTTGACAGCCTGCTTATGGGACGTGCAGCTAGCAGATCGTTACGAAAGATTAGACGAATGTGATCATTCATTTTTTATTTGGCTTTAAATTTTATGTTTTGCGAAGCTTCGACGCAAAAATATGACGCCGACGGAATTGCACCGACGTCATCGACGCGTCGCACATGCCTACCTTGCAGTGCCAGAGCAGCAGTTTGCCGATATGAAGAGTGGGGAAAAAAGGAGATCAACATAAGTACCCTTAAACAAATAAACTGTCAATATAATTAGTCTATAAAACAATTTACTCCAAGCTATTAATGCTAATTTGTTTTTAGCAGAAAAGATCACGAATCAATGGACCTTCAGGGGGTTTATGATAAAATGGAAGAGGTTGTGATGGCTGCCCAGTCGCTCCATAATGTGACTCAGGTTATAAAAAACCTGTCTGAGCTGGCCATCGAGTCAAGAAGGATTTATGTCTTGATGGAGACACAAGCTGAGCATGTTCGTGCCCCATTCAGCTGTTCTGTGTGCAAGGGAACCCTGTGGGTTCGTGTCAAAAAGTCAATTCGCAAAATCTAACAGCGTCAGGATATTGGTGGCGAGGGCTTGTACACCTTAATTGTCAGCCCATTCCCCATTAATCCGTTACCTTGACCCCTGCCCTGATCATCTCCATATTGGCCGTACGTACGCCTCTGGGGGTGCCCTCGAGTCATGGGGGTGCCCCCCACTACCCCCCCAAGTACACGGGACCACTATTTGTCCATTTGCCCATTGTTTGTGCGGATTTAATGTCCAACCCCTTCCGACACTCGGACACGCCCCTGGACACGCCCCCCATGACACGAACCCACAATTTGTACATTTACCCATTATTTGTGCGGGATGACCCCCCCGACCACCCCCCAATGACACAGACCCATTATTTGTACATTTGCAAATTAAGTAAACGGAAGATCCCTAGTTCGAGGGGATAGCCCATTCACGGGTGTAGCTAGGGGCATTTAAATATCACAAATGTGTGAAAAAGGCAAAAGTTTAGGGCTTTATTTCTCGAGTGAGGGTTCTTTAGAAAGCCCCTGAAGAGACCTTTCCAACGAACCCGAGCTAGAGTGCCACTCTTGGGGGCGGAGCTAGAGCCATTTGAATGTTAAAGCTCATTTTTTATATCTCCGGAAGGGGAGGTCCTAAAGACTTGGGGGTGAAGGGCTCGGAGACAGCTTTCCAACGACACCAGCCCCGCGTCTCTACGACGTTCCTTCGCCGAGATACAGTTATTCTATTTTGAAAATTTATGAAAAAGTTCCACCCATCTCTTGCTAGTTGATTAGGTATTCATGTTCCTGTAATTAAATTATTACAATAAAATAAAATGCAACTGAGGAATGTTTATGGTTTTTTTTCTGTAACTGGTTTTACCATACCAGGAATTCTGTGTGCATCCCAAGTGTCGATTACTCTCCTCATGCCCAGTTCAAAAGTTGTCTGGTCAGGTTAGACACACAGTATCTGCTGATGTTGCAGTCCATGTCCAGGAGTTCTTGCTCTGTAAGGTGGATAAGGGCCTCTTTCAGTGGGTAATTGACCTTGCTATTAACCTCAGGCCACATCCGCTCAACTTTATGATTCTATAGAACAAATATGAATGTGTTTATGTAGCATAGTAAGGGGTGAAAATATTTTAGAGACGTTTTGGAGTAAGTAAAATTTAGCTTTATTTTTACACTTTTTACACCAAGGCTTTTGCTGAATTGCAGCTTAAATATTAGTTATAAGTAATTATAAATATCGGTTGTAAGTTCATTGGATAAAAGCATCAATTAAATTTATAAATGTAACCAAGGTGCAGTCCACAACAACTACATGTGTGAATGTTTTTGAAATCTCTGCATACTCCTTTCTTTCTTTTTTTTACCTTTGTTGACGTGCTTTGGTAGTATGGTGGTTTGTCCTGACAATGTCTGTGGGATGCAATAATTTCCTGAATGAAGAGTGTCAAATAGAATTCCTTGCCGTGGTCAACACACACCTGATCCCACATTCCATAGTTTACCACAGCAGACCTTGAATTGTAAAGACATGAAAGAGATCAGAGTTTATTTGTTTTTACAGTAAAACATCCTTGGGGATAAGGTCATAGGTAGGTACATTTTGCATAGATTGATTGATTGTAAGTAGATTTAAAACTACAGCCAATATTACGATGAATTATGGTGGAAATGCAAAGAGTGGGTAGAGGACATGTATTATTTCTTTAGGGTTGCTAATAAGTATAGGCTACATTTGAGCAAAACAGCATTACATTAACAAATGTAAATGGAACAAATTGCCTACCTGTAAACATCCTCATAAATAATGAGGTTATTCTTTACAGGCATTGTTGCATGTGCCACTACTTTGCTGGAGTATCCATCTATGGCAATCACATGCGTCACGCCAAACATTGCAAGTTTCTCGTTTTGGTCTAAATGGAGTTTGTGCCCCATATAGGCAGCATAGTATGGCATAGGATTGAAGTTCCGCAGGCCCTGTAATATGAAATGAATGACAAGTGTTAAATGGATTTGCCTATACAGGCTACGATACAGCTCTAAGTAGTTCAAGTTTTACTATAACCATTTTAACAACAGTTGATGGAAATTTATCTTAGTGTGCTCACACATATCACACATGACATTACCACACCAACATAGACAACCCCTTACGAAAATTAACCACGGTTTTATTGTGGTAAAAGTAGGGATGTCCCGATCAGGTTTTTTTGCCCTCGAGTCCGAGTCATTTGATTTTGAGTATCTGCCGATACTGAGTCCCGATCTGATACTTCTATAATACATAAAAAAGAAGAGCGAAAAAACAGAACCATGATGTTCCTTATGTCATGCCGCACGCATTGCTGTTTCTGTTTGGAGTCAAAAGAGTCTCACTCTGTGCCAGCGCATAACTATTGATGTGTTAAAAAATAATGAATATATACTATGTTCAGGGGTTAAAATGGGGTTTGTTTTGTGGGGATGCTCTGTTAGGAGGGAGGGTTTGAGGGGTAACGTGTTTAATCCTGATGACAGCAAAGCCACTGGTGTGTTTCAATGACATTTTGGACCTCTGATAGGATTTTATAAGTTTCAGCTTAAAAGCTGTGCCACAGGTTGACCCAAACTTTAAAACCTGAACTTTAAATTATGCAAATCTATGAGTCTGACACCCTATATGCATTTGTTGCACATGTCATTATGCACAAATGATCAAACTTTTAAAGGAAGTTATAAGAATCAACCTCCTTGACTAATTCTAGGCATAAGATAGGCTATACCCAAAAAGACTCAATTAACAAGAAAAACAACATACTAATTCAGCAATATGTCTTATAAATTAGCCATAGAGATTCCCTAAGCTGGTCAGCAGTTAGTTAAACAATCACTATAGTTAGGTTGTAATTTATTTGTATAATCAAAATACATTATTTTATTAAACAATACAATAAGTTGTATCCAGTTGTCTAGTTAACATATTGTAATAAGATGATTGATATGCCTATACATACATTAATACTTTGTTTCTAGACTTCTATTAAGTTTTTTCCACGTGTGCACCATTCTTACCTCTCTATCTCTCATCTCTACAATGTGTAATGTGATCCTCCTGCGCGAATGCGTGTTCTTGAGGTTCTGAGTGAGACACGGAGCTGTGTAACGTTACTGATGTAGATTAACTGAGCACATATTAGTGACAAAAACGATCGACGCGTCGTTTAAATGAGTGGTAAAAACCCGGTTTTGCACCGCATGCACGAGTGTGTGAAGCCTATGAATGAAAACACGTTTATTATTCGCGTCAGTTCACACGCACTAGCCGCAGCGCGTACACTGGCGCGGAGCAGAGCGAGACCTTCAGTATGTGTGCTGGCCCAATTTAAACCCTGCATTTGTATCCAAGTCCTGATCGGAAGGTAACGTCCGATTCCGATGGAGTCTGAAACCACGTGATCGGGGCCGATTTCCGATCACGTGATCGGATCGGGACATCCCTAGGTAAAAGTGTAGTAACCATGTTTTTGGTGTATTGATTACTATCAGCAAACCATGGTTTACTACACTAACTATGGTTTAACTATGGTTTTTAAAAAACATGGTTTTAAAAAACATGGTTAGTTTGTGGTTACCATGGTTTTACTACAGTAAACTTGTTTTTTTTACTGTAGTAAAACCATGGTTTATTTTTAAAAGGGACATATATGCATATTACATAAAACACAAAAGGCTTGTACACACTGCAAACTTTCGGAAGTGACAACCGCATTTAATTGCCGGAGTGAATCTCCTAAATGTTCATTTCATGTCTGTACGGAACAAGACTCACTCCCGAAAATGTGATGATTGACACAGAAATAACCATAGCAACATTCTGCCGTCTCGCGTGCTTATCACTCACAGCTTTGACCAAAATAATTTAACAGCATTGTATTTTGCAATAAACCTCCGTCTTGGCGTTGTGTATTGTCCGTTTATTTTTAGGCTGCTTCACAGCGCGCGCGGACTTGCAGTGTTGCCAGGTCCTTGTCTTTTTTCTATGTAAATACCGTTTGGCGCTTAACCGTTTATGGCTTTTGGCTCATGAAGCAATCAAGTTTTTTGTGTTAATAAAGTGTGAAGGTGACGGTCCCAATATTTTGATCTTTGAGGTAAAGAGTTTAGATTTAGTTAGGTTTATTATTGGATTTTTCTTGTTCGCTGCTTTTTAGTGCAAGATCTGGCAACACTAGTCAGCCAACGCTTGTGCCTCTGTCATTTTCTGAACCACGCATACAGAAGACTTTTTCCCCTTCTAAGCATTTATTTTTTCAGAAGAGAGACCTGTCCTGTTTATGATGCACATTTAAACACTTGATTAACTAGTTGTTCAGTTTGGTTATGTACACAAAAGCAGAGTTTCTGTAAATGGGGTTGTTACTACCTGCATTTTGCGGGAGTTACTTTGGTTGTAGAATGCGGGTGTCAGTCCCAAATTACTGAACTGTGAGTGTACAGAACAGGATGAAGCATTAAAAGGTGAACTGACAACCGAAATAATATGCAGTGTTTACGGGACCAAAATGTATACATGTTGTGAACCAGGTAGCTTATTTCATTCAATAGTCATAGGCAATAGCATACCTTGCATCTCATTTCGTGGTAGGGTCTCGCCATTCCGCACAGGGTTTTTCCAACCCGATTTTCTGCAGCAACAATCCGTTTGGTTGCCAGGTAACCAGTCATATACTTTCGACCAAATGTTGGGCCAGTCTACAAAATTTGAAGAGGATTAAGAAACTTGTTCAAATAAAGAACATCATTCGAGTTTGGCTTAAAAAACCCTTACCTCTTCAATTGCTGACAAAACGGCAATTTCCAACTGTGCATCAGATACTACTCGCTTCAGGGTTGTGAACATTACAAAATCGTCGCACATTCATCACAGAGCAGCCATGTCCTGTGCCAATGTCCGTAAGGTGCTGTGCAATATCTGCGTGCGTCGCATGTCTTCACAGCATGTCACAAATTGTCTCAGAATATGCCTCCAAAGACGTCATGTCATCCAGATGACAATATCAAAACAAAACAATCCAAAGCAAGCCGCCCAAAAGAGTACTTCCTTTTAAAATTTATTTTTTTGTTTATTCAATGGTTAAATATTTTATTTTTAATCCCTAAAAAATATTAAACATGTCATTCACTTCCATTTAACAAGTGATACAGAAGTGTAAAAATTCCTATATCACTTATTTTTCGTTTCCCATGTGACCTCCAAAATAGAATAATGAATGAACGAAAAAGTACACAAGACCATTTTCACACAATGCATTATTTCAGTCTGATTTTTCAATTCATGCAAATGGTATGCAGGAATAAACTCTGCTCCATACTTTCTCCACAGAAAATGAACAATGTTCTCCAAACTCTATTGAGTCCATATTATTTGTCACAAGGAACTGGCCTTTTTTGTATAACATACCCCTGTACGTTACTTCTGCTGAGACTTTGGTATTGCTCTCTGTAAATCCAAACTGTGTCACTGCATCTAACAGAATCACCATACAGCTCTTGGTAAAATGCAGTGTTGTTTTTTACCCTAAAACTTTAATCACACTTTGATCCTTCTGACAGATAGGCCTGGTACATTTGATGCCTTTCAGAGTGTGAAGCAAAGGTTTTTTATTTTTTTTAAAGTTCCTAGCACATCTTTCAAAGTAACTGTGCTTACACTCAAAGCGCATCGTCCACAACCTGAATAAAGGACCAAACTTTAAAATCAGTGCATGGTTGTGTCGCAAATAGTAATGCTTAGGCTATAGTCTATGTCCTGGAAAGAGAGATAATCTCCTAGCAAGATCTTGGATAAGAACATCAAGGTATGCAACCTCTGGCAATGAAATCTTCTGTGCACAAACCATCTCCACAATGTCTTTTAGCTGAAGGGTCAACTGGCAGACATTCATGGGCTCTTTCACCTTGTCACACATGATCACAGAAAGAAGTCTTAGAAAATTCCAGTTCTGAATAGCCTGACCAGAAAGCTTTAGTCCATTGAAGTTCACTGCGCATGGCTTACTCAACGCATCAAAGGCACTGTATTAAACTTGCTTAATGCATTGATTCAAAATTGAATAAGTGAACCACTTTTTCTGCTTGATGAAGTACTATAGGGTAAAGGGCTAAATCATAGAACAGGATACCCTCAAAAATGGCATGGCCTAAACAAGGTGGCAGACCAGGCATGCAAACATGAAAGAACTTCAACGAATTAAAAATGGACTCAGATGTTATACCTTCAACGTTTTGTTGTACCTCAGACTGTAAAATGTCTACTGCAGAATTGTAGTTTTCAGGAGTGCGCCAAGGTCTGCATGCATTTGGATCCGTTTGAAAATCCATTCATGTTATCCGGCAATACCTGCAGAAATATTCAGAAACACTAACATTTTCTGTGAATCCACCAATACTATGAGACACCAAATTGTCCCTTGCAATGCACAAAACAGTCCCTTTTACTTTTTTCTCTGCCACAGGTATTCCACTGTCTATAATTAGCCTTGAGAAAACTTTGTCATGTCCAAAGTGTTTGAAGTCTTTTTACAAGTGACATGTGGTCTGTACTCTTATATGAGGTGTTAAATTAGCCAGAGACAAATATACAGCTAGTATTTTGTGCTTGCTTTTTGCTGAACCTGAACCACTCCAAAAGAATCTTGATGTAGAATTAATTTGATGGGTTTTGAGGGGGAAAATAATTGTTTTTGTAAACCTGACCATCACTGACATCACAAAGCACATCTGTGCATGGTAAGAAGCATGTATCCTGTGCAGCACAATTCTGCCATAAGTCAGACTCCAACAAACATTTCAAAGTGTTTTTATTGGAACATAGTAGGCAAACCTCTGTGTGTCATGGGCTTGCCAGACCTTTTGTACTAATTCAGGTCTGAGTACATTTGGCAAGACCATGACAGTACTATGTTCTGTGTGGGGACATGTGGAGTCATATTGTGTGTGTGGCTTCCACGTGTTCCCAATGTCTTGTTGCTGTCATGGTCTTGCCAGACCTTTGTGTGAGATTCAGGTCTGATCTCAGAGGGCAAGATCATGCTTACCGGGGCGATCAAGCTGGGGAGTTCGGTTCTCGTCTCCCCTGCGCCGGAGACTACTCCTGCGTCCGGTTCCCGTCCTACACTCCCGGCCTCCAGACGGAGGAAGAAGAGGACGAAGGGGGCATCGGAGCAGCTGCTACAACCGGCGCAGCCAGAGACTCGTCACCCGCCGGTGCAGCCGGAGAGACGTCACCCGCCGGCGCAGCGGGAGTCACGTCACCCGCCGGCGCAGCCGGAGTCTCGTCCCCCGCCGGCGCAGCCGGAGTCTCGTCACCCGCCGGCGCAGCCGTCAGCAGCCTGCGCACCCACGGACACACTATCCCTCAACATCTCATCCATTTGTTTTTGGGACTCATTCTTTTCACCCTGGACATTTTGCTCACCCTGTTGTTGTCCCACCCCCCTCCGTTGTTTGTTATTTTTGTTAAATCAACCAAACCCGTTTATTACTTATGTTTGTCTTCCGTTAATGTTGGTTGTTGTTATTTCATGGGTGTTGTCGATTGTACATTCTCTCGTTCCTCGTGTTTAATGTTTTGTTTTGTGGAATCCAGAATCCGCCTTTAAAGGAGGGGGTACTGTCATGGGCTTGCCAGACCTTTTGTACTAATTCAGGTCTGAGTACATTTGGCAAGACCATGACAGTACTATGTTCTGTGTGGGGACACGTGGAGTCATATTGTGTGTGTGGCTTCCATGTGTTCCCAGTGTCTTGTTGCTGTCATGGTCTTGCCAGACCTTTGTGTGAGATTCAGGTCTGATCTCAGAGGGCAAGATCATGGCAGCATTGTGTTTTGTGTGGGGACACGTGTAGTCACATCATGTTTGGTGTCACGTGTTCCCAGTGTCTTGTCAATTTTACCCTACTCCCTTATGTAATCTTGTCTTGAGTAATTAATTATGTTCACCTGTTCCCCATTGGTGTTGTGTCTTTATAATGCCCTCTTGTTCTCTGTCGTGTGCTCGTTCGTTCGTCTAGATTCAGTGTATTGTGTTCCCGTTACCCGGATAACCTGAATCTCATCTCAGAGTCTTCTGTTATTTCGTATTCCGTGTTTGGTTTTCAGTTCTGTGTTCCATCACCACTGTTTATTCATCTCCTGTTTTACCCCCTTGTGGGTTTTTGAGTTTATTTAAATAAATCCTCAGTTTTATGTTATACATCATCTGCGTTTGGGTTCTCCCTTATTCCTGTCGTGACACTGTGACCTTGTTTCATCTCTGCCCAAGTACAACTTTAAAGGTTCTGTGTATCTGAACATCTCTTTTAAAGTCTTTGTTCTTAAAAAATTGGTTCTCATTGGTCCTTCATGACTAATGGTAAATAGGTCTGTTTCCTTCACAACATCACATACTCTACCAATGTCCTCATCTGTTAACTCTAAATCACTTTTAAGTGAAAGTATATGTCTGTCCTAGTTCATGTATGCTCTGCATCTCTTCAACAATATTTTGTATAGTTGATGCTGGCAGAAGTAACTGTCCATGTAATTTCAGGTAGAAAAGAAATATGTTTCCAGTAGCACGGGAAGGGGGGTGCTGCTGGGGCTGCAGCCCCCCTGTGGAAAATTATATTGTATTTAAAAACATGAAATAAAATACATTAAAATCTAATAATGGGCAGTATATACAATATAAACTAATGATTAATTATTTTAATATTATTTTAATAATTATTTCTGACTTTTCTGAGTAATGTTATTACTAACGGTTAAGAAAAGTAAAATAGGGAATTTTTTATCATAAGGATGTAAAAAACAACGACGATGAAACGGCGACTGAATCCGCGGCAAATGCTGACCTTGACACCGACACAAACTCTGTTCAGACATCCGGGAGCAGCGAGGTTTGTGAGCTGGACATTAGCATGGACTTTCACTCTGCTGAGGTCAGGACACATGATGGGATGGTTGCCAGGGAAGATGACAAGCCCTACCAACCTAGGATGAAATTTCCAGGCAGGAAATTTGGTCGGGATACGTTTGAGCGTTCGTTTCAATCTGGATGGTTTGACAAATGGAAATGGCTGCATTACATTAGAGAATCTGACTTGGTGATTTGTGTTATTAAAGCCATGGATAAAGCAACGACAATCTAAGCTCCTTTGTAAATGTCGGATATATTAACTGGAAGAAAGCTCGTGACAAATTTGCTCAACGTGAGTTATCCGGACTGCACTCTGTTTCAGTGCGTGCTTTGGAAATCCTAAAATTGACACCAATAAACACTGTTATTTCGAAATTATTAGAATAACATAAGAACAGTTGGCAAGTTTAGATTTAAAAGTGTTAAGATTGTTTACCAAACAGAATTAACAAAGAACAAGTTTAAAACAGCATTGCCACATTTTTGTTTTGTGTATAAAATATTACATTTATATGAAATCTTTCTGTCATTTAACATGTGCCTTCATTGTTATTGCACTACACAGCACTGTCACTTTTTGTGTATAAAAACTAAAATATTATATTTATATGTAATCTTTTAAATGTAATTTAATGTGTGCCTAATTGTTATTGCACTACACAGCAGTATCACTTTTTGTATGGAATATGTCTGATTTAAGATTCTGGAATATTTTGAATTTCAATAAACATGTGCCCTATGTTAGATGTTGTTTCAGACAGTACATATGTTAAAATGGGTGCCCTTTACGAAGCGAAAAGTGCTAGGCCATGTATCTAGTTAGACCCTCCCTTGCATTTTTGCTAGTAGCAGTTTCTTGCACTGCCTGACTTGGCTGAGGAAAATGTACTGTGGGGTCATTGAGTTCCTCCACCCAGTTGCTGTTTCAAAAATCTGCTTCCTTTTGGCAAAAATTTTATATGTTGACATATGAAGATGTTGTAATTTTTTATATGTTGTAATTTTAAATGTGTAAGGCGCAACATGTAGCAATCATAGCTGGTGTGAACTTGAAGTGAAAGTCACTCCTCTTAAGTATCACCCTCCATCTTGTTTTAAGTATACCAAAAGCCATTTTAATGCCCACTCGGACTGTGCTATACATTGAAGGACTCTTGGGCTGGGGGTAAATTAGGGGAGTTGACATAGCCTTTTATTAGCCAATCTAGGAGAGGGTACACTCTAAAAATTGCTGGGTTATTTTTGACCCATAATGGGTAAATATTGGACAGAACACGTGCTGGGTTAAAAATGACCCCTACTAAAAATTGCCACTGACTCAATCACAGCGTAAACTGGTAATGTAACTGCAGTGCTTCATCATGATTACATTTTAGATTTTCATTTAAACTTGCATTTATGTATTTATCAGACATTTATCCAAAGCTACTTATGCTTACTACGATAGAGGAACATAAGTAATTTGTCGCACAGAGCCAGCAATATTCATTGCGTGCAATGCCAGGTCTATTAGAAAGATGGATAGATTAGGACTAGGAACATGTTGATTGTCAATAATTGAACATTTTTTATTCTCATGACAGGTGACTCAAGCTCTTTCAGTAAGTAAGAAGAAACACTGGCGTAAAATATATTAAACCATAAACAATAAAACCATAAAAGTAGAATTGATTCCCACCCCCTTCCCACAGGTGCTGAATTCTTGTTCTGTGTTCTGCAACAGACTGCACTCTCACAGGTTTAAAGAGCAGAAATAAAGACATTTTGATAAAATACTTAAAACTAACAATTTCCCTTTTTGTTTGTATAATGTTGACATCTATCCAGTTAACCTCTTGAAAAGCACCCCCATTCTGGCCCGAAACCATGAAAATACCTATTTATAGTATAAGCATAACTGTGGTATCATTAGATAGAAGACACTTTAAGCTTCGTTTTCCATGTTTCAGAATTATTTTAAGATAAAAATTTAAAAAGTTAGAGAGGCTGAAGTACATTGTAATAAAAAAAAATTACATAACATCTTTTTTAACACTAAAAATCTTAATGATAAATATATGTGTGAAACCTAGAAATGCAATGAGGCCAAAGCCACAAGTCTAAAGAAGTTATATTTCACGTTTGAAGTCAATAGACCCAAAAAGTCTTTTGTTTACGTGCATACACGTTCGTTCTTTTTATTGTTTATCCTTATATAAGCGTATAAAATGCAGTATGCACACCAGGAAATAAAGCTTCAAGCAGAGCAGAGCCTTAAATTTGATGCGAGCAGCTGTAGGAAGCCAGTGTAACTTGACAAAGAGAGGAGTGACGTGCGCCCTCTTTGGCTCATTGAAGACCACTCTTGACGCTGCATTCTGAATCATCTGTAGGGGTTTGGTCATGCAGGCTGGAAGTCCTGCCAGTAGCGCATTGCAGTAGTCCAGCCTGGACAGGACAAGAGCTTGGACCAGGACCTGCGTAGCATGCTCATCTAGGAAAGGTCTAATGTTCCTAATATTGTAGAGGATGAATCTAGAAGAGCGAGCTGTGCTGGCAACATGCTCCGTGAAGCTAAGCCGATCATCAATGACCACTCCCAGGTTTTTGGCCGTCCTGGAAGGCGTGATGGTCGAGGAACCTAGCTGAATGGAAAAGTTGTGCGTAATCTTTGGTTCAGATGATATGACAAGCAGTTCTGTCTTTGCAAGGTTAAGCTGGAGATTGTGATCCTTCATCCAGAGTGAGATGTCCCTCAGGCATGCAGAGGTGCGGGCAGAAACTGTGGGATCATCAGGGTGGAACGACAAGTGGAGTTGAGTGTCATCTGCATAGCAGTGGTAGGAAAAGCCATGTTTTCGAATGGCAGAGCCCAGGGATGTCATGTATATCAAAAAGAGCAGCGGTCCAAGCACAGAGCCTTAAGGCACCCTGGTATCAAGACGTTGGGGTTCAGAGACATCACATCTCCAGGATACCCGAAATGACCTATCTGAGAAGTACGACTTGAACCATAGAAGCGCTGTGTCAGTGACCCCCATAGACATGAGAGTCGACAGGAGGATGCGGTGATTGACCGTGTCAAAAGCTGCAGATAGATCCAGTAAGATCAGCACAGATGATTTGGAGACTGCCCTTGCCTGCCTTAGGGCCTCAATGACTGAGAGCAGCGCAGTCTCAGTCGAGTGACCACTTTTGAATCCAGACTGATTGCTATCCAGGAGGTTATTTTGTGTGAAGAAAGTGAAGAGCTGGTTGAACACAATGCGTTCAAGAGTCTTGGAAATGAAGGGAAGCAGAGAAACGGGTCTGTAGTTCTCTAGCATAGCAGGATTGAGTGTGGGTTTCTTCAGCAGCGGGGTTATCCGAGCCTCTTTAAATGCTACGGGGAAGGTGCCAGTGGAAAGGGATGAATTGATAATGTGAGTGAGAGCAGGGATAACAGACGGAGAGATGGCCTGGAGGAGATGGGTGGGTATGGGATGTAGCGGGCAGGAAGTCGGATGATTAGAAGCCAAGACCTTGGAAACATCTGCTTCGGATAGGAGAGAGAAGGAGGGAAGGAAGCATTTCTCAGGGGTTTGAGCATGTGCAAGAAGCGGCGGCTCGGAGAACTGACTGCTAATAGTTTTCGTTTTCTTCACAAAGAAGGAAGCAAAATCATCAGCCGTTAGATTAGATGAAGGTGGGGGGCAGGGGGACAAAGAAGGGTAGAGAAGGTCTTGAAGAGAGTGTGAGAGTCAGGTGAATTGTTAATCTTTGTATGGTAGTATAGGGTCTTTGCAGAGGAGACATCCTTGGAGAAGGAGGCAAGAAGAGACTGATAGAGGCAGAGATCAGAAGGATAATTTGATCTGCACCACTTCCTCTCTGCAGCCCTGAATGTGAAGCGATGCTCACGGAGAACCTCAGTTAGCCAAGGAGCAGGAGGTGTGACCCGGGCCGGTCCAGATGTCAGAGGGCATAATGTGTCTAAGCAGGATGTAAGAGTGGAACATAGTGTGTCAGTGGCATTGTCAGTATCTAACAGAGAGAGTTGGCTGGGAGCGGGGAGCGTGGAAGCAATCAGAGGATAAGCGGGAGGGAGAGAGCATGCGCAGGTTGTGCCGGAACGTGGCCAATGGGGGATCGTATGGAGCGACAGGGGGAGTCAGGTCGAGAAAAATAAGGAAGTGATCAGATGTGTGAAGTGGGGTGACCTGGGTGTGGTAGGTTGAACAGCAGCGTGTGTAGATAAGATCTAAAAGATTACCAGACCTGTGTGTTGGTGAAGTAGGGACTCACTTGAGGTCAAACGACGCATTTTTTTATTTTTTATTTGTATTGAAGTCACCAAGTACTACTAAAGGGGTACCGTCCTCAGGGAATGAAGACAGAAGGACATCCAACTCCTCCAAGAAGTGTCCAAGTTGACCTGGGGGGCGATAAATAACAAAAAAATGGATTTTAGTAGGGTGGCTGATAGTAACAACATGCGACTCAAAAGAGTTGCTGTCACATGAGGGGGTTTGCTGTTGGAATTTCCAGTCCTTTGGGATGAGCAGACCAGTTCCTCCACCCCTTCCTGTTGTGCGAGGACTGTGTGAGAAAGCTTAGTTGTTGGAGAGGGCAGCCGGAGTGGCAGTGTCCTCTGGTTTAACCCATGTCTCAGTAAGTGCTAAAACAGAAAGGCGAGAATGTGAGGCAATGGCAGTAATGAAATCTGCTTTGTTGACAGCAGATTGGCAGTTCCATAACCCAATGGGAAAAGAGAGTGAGGCAATAGTGGAAGGAGGGAGAGTGCGAAGGTTATTAATATTTCTCCTGCGGCGACGTGATACAACAGATTTATGAGTTGTAATGACAGTAGAGATTTGAAAACACATAGTAAAAATATAAGAATAGAAAATGTACAAGAGAGGAAAATAAGAGCGCTAAATAGATAAATAGAAAAAGTTAGTACAAAAAGTGCAGTACTCAAGTGCCCTGTCGGTGTCCCTGCTCGGTGGAGTCGCGCAGGTAGAGTTGATGGTCTTTACACTCTTTGGTCTTCACGCGACCGCTGCCGCGGTGGACTAACTGCTTTGATAAGTGCTTCAATTGTGGACTGAATTCAGCAGGCCACGCCCGAAAACAATCAACAACAAGTTAATGGCCGAAACTAATACTGTATTTACTGTAATACACTAACGCACGCGAGGACACACGAGAACAAACGGGGATTGCAGCACGTGAGACAAAGGTAAACAAGAGAGCGTTTCTAAGCAAAGACACTGCGCTAAAACTTCACAAGTCTAAAATCAAATACACTTACACGTGTCTGTGGACTCCTGTTGATAACTGCTTCACCTGAAGACTGAACTGTTTACTGCTGTTTAAATACTTTCCTGGCGTTGGCCACGCCCAAAAACAATCAACAACAAGTTAATGGCCGAAACTACTACTGTATTTACTGTAATATACTAACGCACGTGAGGACACGCGAGAACAAACGCGGATTGCAGCACGTGAGACAAAGGTAAACAAGAGAGCGTTTCTTAGCAACAACACTGCGCTAAAACTTCACAAGTCTAAAATCAAATACACTTACACGTTTCTGTGTACTCCTGTTGATAACTGCTTCACCAATATTTGAGTAAAAAATTACAGAACAAAAATGTTTAGCTCACGCTCTGAACCCCTGGTCAGTAGGGCTGTCACTTTTGAGAAAAATCAAATTCGAACGGATTTCGAATATCATGCAATGTATCCGAATATATTCGAATATCTAGGCGCCGCCCCCCCACGCGCATCAAAAACCCACCGTAATGGAGATTCAATCACAAAATTATTAACAGTGACAGTCATAAACAGGGTTGTCTGGATTACTTTTTTACTTAATGTTTGAAACTGCAGGTTATCAACTTATGAATAACAAACTTATATATATATAAAAGTATGATTCAGAACAGTTACAAACAATAACGTGACAACTTAAATAGCAGCAGGAGTATATATGCAGACCCAAACGGAATTCGCGCCCGCAGATTTCGGCAGAAAACTCTGCGGAATTCCGCGGATTTAATGCCCGTCATTGACAAGCACACGTTCCGCGCTTGAGCGTGTTTGTGACCAGAACTGTCATTGACAACAAGCACACATACAAAACCTATCCAGCGCGTTTGTGAGCCGTCATTCACAAGTACATTAACCCTGCGCGTGCTGTTTGCTTGCCCGTTTTCAATGATAGAGAGCACAAACCCTTTGTTACTTGAGATGAAATTAAACTTACCGCTTTAAGCAGATCTCACTTGTCGTCAATGTGACGCGCAACAGTCAGCACATGATCATTTCAAATCCGTTTACAAGACAAACGCTGTTGTTGTTTAATATAAAGTTTACATTGCGTTGTAAAAATTATGAAATTATCTTCATACATGCTAATTTCATAATGCAAACGAATTAACACAAGCTTTTTATTCTGCTATAATATTTAACACTCTAAACAATATGTCATTTTATATACAAACTATAATTCTATCTTGACATGCACATGAGATTCATTTTGGTCCCATTTGACTCCCTCTCTTGCGCACAGTTGCTGTCGTCGGTCTCACTCTCAGCCTCCTTCCTATTACGAGGTGTTTTACTGTAAAAAATGCGCTACACATGGCATTTAAAAAACCGGATGGTTCATTTATAGTTCGAATACGGATATTTCACGTCATGTTCGAATGCATATTCGAATATCGAATAAAAAGTGACAGCCCTACTGGTCAGAGCCTGACTCCACCCACTGCAATATTTGAAAAATGCAAGAAAAGTGGGCAGATCCCAATGGAGATAGAGGGGACGAACTAAGTGTGTGGTGAGATCGTAACAAGGGCGTGGTGAGCTTGAACCTGCTTACGTCACAAGTTATTTCTCGGACCAAACATCCAATAGGAAAATTCAACTGCAGTAGCCACCGTTCAACCTGAAGAGGGCAGCACTCAGACATTTTTACACCATATATTGTAGCATTGAAACACTTTATATCCAAATGTCAAAAAACTTACTAAAATCAATGAACAGCACTAATAAAGCCCCATTCTTACCGATCATTAACTAAAAAAAGTTGGTTTAGGGTTTAGTTACTCTTTAAGCCGACTCTTTACAACATAGTGGACGTGCTGAAACAGTCGAGTCGCAGCTGATTTTCAATGTTTAAAATGTTTCACGCAGATACTGTTGATGAAAAACTTTCATATCTATATGTCCAGGTAAGAGTCAAGTGTTCAGTCAGTTAATAATAAAGATGCTACAGTTAGTATGAATGAATTAATGAATTAATGATATATTTATTTAAGTGTCAAACACCATATGGTGCCCAGCCCTCAAGGGCTTATTAGACACTACAGTAATACTTTCATCATTATTTTCAGAGTATTCTTTCATCTTAGTTTCACTTTGGCATAGTAGGCTATTACATTCTGAATAGAAATGTGCGAAAAACAAGTTACTCTCTTAACTCTTGACAATTTATTTTGCCTTTATATGATGTGAAAAACAAGAAGCTATATATGAATTTAATGTGAAAAGCACAGTTACTTGTCATCTATGCGGTTAAGCTTCTCAGTGCTGCTGCTCATTGGTTACATAACACTTCCCTACTATTCGACTATAGCACTATTCGGATGGGATTAGTTTTCCAAACAACGTTTGAGTTTCAATGTGTCCCCCAGGACGTCTGTGATTTTATGTACCGATTCGAACGGGATTAAAATGATGCAGGTTATTTCAGAGATGGGAGTGTCTGTTTCATGCATTTGGGCGTTGCAGAAGAGCACGTGCTCTGGATACGCGTGTTTGTAATGTTTAATATTTTGCTTTAAATGTAAAATTATGACAGAGCATGTAATTTATTAATTATTTATTAACTTTAACAAATCAAAATAAAATATACAAATCCTACTAAAGTAACGCTAGCCTACCTGTTTTATATAACTGTCTGCTGATAATAAACACAAAGAAATGAAGAAATAATGATTAATAACAATTTAATATCTTTATTAATTAACATTACCATTCCGGAGTTGAACAACTTTGAACGGAGTTTCTTATAACGTTAATTATAGTACAGTGGCCAGTCTTAACAGTGTTTGATATTCAGCTCGTCTTGATTTAATTATTTTATTTTGCTGAATGCGAAAAAACATCCATATCTGAATGAATGGGACTCAGGAAATACAATATACGCGCATTAGTAAGACCTTACAGCAGATCACATTGGCCAAAACACGAAATGAAACGCGTTTTCATAAGATATTGCGGGGAAACACACACATTTGCCTCCGAACGGGATTAAATTTCTCAGAGGACCTCTGAGTTCGGTGAAAAACAGTAGGTAAATTGCTCTGGAATTCTTACGGAGGTCGTCAGAGAAAAACACAGACATGGCCGATTTGGACGGGATTAAAAACACAGAGGACCTCTGAGAAGCACAATTTTCTCAGAGGACCCCCTGTAAAACTAATCCCGTCCGAATAGGTTTTATGAGGTTCATAGTCAAATCAGACCTCTCCAAATCGAATCATGAAATCCTCTACTATAAGAAGTCAGCCCTAGTCTAAAGTTATTAAGCTCTCCCTGATCAAGGTGTGGTTTTTTAATGAACGGTCTAATAACTGCTAGTTTGAAAGCTGTTGGAACGTCTCCTAATTCTAGAGATGAGTTAAAGATATTTAGTACTGTGTCTGACACGAAAGGAAATACCTCTTTAAGTAATTATACATCTTTAAGTAATTTTGTGGGAATGGGGTCTAATATACAGGACGATGATTTGGATGATGTTACTAATTTAGAGAGCTCTTCTATTGTAGTGGGTTTAAATGTCTGTAGTGTTAAAAACTCTCTTTCCATGCTGAGCGCCATACCTCTAACTTTGTGCTTCGGTAGTTTCGTTCCATTTTTCTAACTACTTTTTTAAGGGCTGCAGTATGATGGTCATACCATGGAGCTGGTGTTTTTCTTTGATTCTCTTTTTCGAATGGGAGCAACGGCATCCAGCATGCTAGGACAAACGTTGTTCAGGTTTTCTATTATAATATCCAGATCTTCAAGGTTATCTGCTACATGTTTCATTTTAGACAGGTCTGGAAGAGTGCTAATAAAGCTATCTTTAGTGGTGGAAATTATTGTTCTGGCTAATC
Organism: Paramisgurnus dabryanus; assembly: GCF_030506205.2. Lineage (NCBI taxonomy): Eukaryota > Metazoa > Chordata > Actinopteri > Cypriniformes > Cobitidae > Paramisgurnus > Paramisgurnus dabryanus. The sequence goes on from NC_133346.1 coordinate 29,428,921, forward strand.
TGTAGCATGTTGTAGACTGAGTATCCTATCTAGAAGTACAGTGTATGACACAAGGCAATGGTCTGAAACTGCATCGCTCTGGGGTAGGGGTGTAACGGTACGCAAAAATCACGGTTCTGTACGTACCTCGGTTTTGAAGCCACGGTTCAGTTCATTTTCGGTACAGTATGGGGAAAAATGCATTTGCATTATTTTATTAACAGTAGATAACTCTTCTTAACCTTCTCTTAAACTTTTTCTACTAAAACCTTGCACTAAACTAACAAATTCAATTCCTGAATACATTTATGAACTATTAGCCTATATTTTTGCCATTAAAGAATTTTGTGTTTTGATTTATTTTGGATTTTTTAACTCACAGTATTGAATTGGCTATGTACCATCTCTGCATAAACTTAATATTACTGCTTTATGTGTAACTGCATAGCAAACAACATGATGATATACTTTTTTATACACTCATATTGAGATGAGTGAGTTGCATACATAGCCATCTTTTATCTTTTGCACGTTTCTCCTAATCTTTGCTTGTGTCGTCAATGTAACCTGTGACTTTAACCAACGAACCCCTCTGCAGCTGAGTAACAGCTGAGTATGCCCGGGTTACAGCTCTTCTCTGTCCCGACCAGCTGATCGCATTGTGACAATGATATGATTGACGTGAGGTGCAGATGAAAAATCTGATCATGCATTCCTTATTCTCGCTGTCACAGAAAGTGCGTCTCATGATTGCGTAGCAACGAAAGACGTGCAACCTCTCACGCACTTTTGAAAGAACAAAACAGGGCGTTTAACCCGCGCTTTTAGGCGCGACACGTAAGTGGCTCCGTAAACGTTTACATCAATAATCAAACAAATATACAACTAAGTAAATAAAAATCTTTCTGCGGGCCGAATTATGTTATATATTTGACAGAAGACTTGCGCTAAACGCGGAGACTTCCACCACTTAATAAGCTCGTGTGGAAATGCACACAACATATTATGTTCCACCTATGTTCTGCACACAAAAGACTGCATTCAGCCATTCGGTGCACATGTGCACCGTGCCGAAAGCTCTGTATCGAAACAGTTACACCCCTACCCTGGGGTGATATTTTGATGTCATTAATATTGAGTCAGAGTGACAGAATTAAGTCTAACGTGTGCTTACGAGTATGCGTGGGCCCTGACACGTTTTGTCTAATACCGAGAGAATTTAGAACATCCAAAAACGCACGTCCTAATGCATCTTTTGAGTTATCCACATGGATATTTAAATATCGGATATTGTGATATATGGATATTGTGTTCTAATTTAATGTTAATAAGATTTGTATGAGACGAGGTAAACGTTGCTCTGTATCTGTTTGAGGAACAGACACAGTCGAAATGTGTTGAGACTCTGGTAAAAAAGGCTCTATGTGCTGGGATATATGTGATCTTGACATGTCAAGGCCGCTAACAGACGGATGGGTAAGCCGATCTGTCTGTTTCCTGACCTGGGCCCTGGATAGTCAGACAATATCAAAAGTAAGACTATTGGTCAGATTTCTAGAGAGTATAGCACTTCCTTCCGGAGACGGATGGAGGCCATCTCTCTTTAGCAGGTCAGGTCTTCCCCAGAAATTCTTCCAATTGTCTATAAACCCTACGTTATGCTGAGGGCACCACTTTGACATCCAGCCATGAAGAAACACTAATCTACTGTAAGTTTCATCCCCCTGGTAGGCAGGGAGAGGACCAGAGCATATTACATTGTCTGATATTGTTTTTGCAATTTCACACACCTCTTTAATAGTATCTTTGGTGATCTCCGACTGGCGGAGTCTGGTCTCATTCGTGCCGGCGTAAATAACAATCTTAGAAAACTTATGTTTAGCATTAGCCAGCACTTTAAGTTTGGATCTAATGTCAGACGCTCTGGCTCCCGGTATACAATTGACTGTGGTGGCTGGTGCCTCAATGTTAACATTCCTGAGTATAGAATCTCCAATAACCAGGACACTTTTTAACAGATGTCTCAGCCGGTATATTGCTGAGTGGAGAAAATCTGTTAGAAATAACTACAGGAGCGTATTTTGTGCACCGAATGTGACTATGCCGCCTGACAGTCACCCAGTTAGTCAGCCACCTTGACTCTGAAGTCAGAATCGAGCCATGTGTATTACGCTTAACCCCCAGGGGTCCAAAAACGTGGGGACGCATTTTGACGCATTTTCTCCTTATCATAGCAGAATCAACTTAAAATACTCCATCATTAATAATCAAACACTTACGTGTTTGACATCATTTGAAACTCTGAAGGGTCCTCTTTAATAAGTGTACTTTCACAATAACAAGAGATCTTTGTGTTTTTGTCAAATAAAGAAAATAAACAGGGTGCGCATTTAGACATTTCTGTCTCCGCCAGCTGTCTCTCAAAACACGTTACAAAAATCAGTTGAAACTCCGTCACACAAACATGATACACATATCCAAAGAAAGCCTGAAATGTCTACTTTTAAACAAGCTAATTATAATCAAAAACAAATATTTCCTGGTTATATAATCTGCATTGAAGTAAAGAGAGTACTGTTTTTCCTGGCTGAGCTCATTATCTTTAATTAGGTCACGCCCACAGGCTGTTGAGATGGTAATGAAGAGACCAGCAGTTCCAACAATAACAAAGCGTAAAGTTTGATCAGATTTAAAGACTTTACCGCATGTTTGGATTATAACCTTTATACACACACGTGAGGAATATCTTCATTTATGTCTGGACATTGAGGAAGAGAAGCGTTTATCTTTAACGTTACCTAAAAAGAAGAACAATGGAAGACGCAAAGGACATTCAGTTTATCTGAATGTAGTGCTATCATTTACCCATCAGTTATGTATGTAAGGGTATTTCTGTGGACAATTTATGCTAACAGCTGTTCATAACTCTCTTACAGGTCTGCATCCCTCTCATCAGTACAAAACTATGAAGTGGAAAAACATATTCACACTTTTTGAACATAAAGTTATATGGTAACATGAGCCACATGAAGTTTACAGCTCTGTTGTTTATCAGTTTCTTATACAAGTTAAGTTTTTGAATAGGGTGTGTTCCCAAATAAACTGAAAATGTCCTACTGACCTTCATTTCTATTTTGATTATATTGTTAACTCCTTAATAAACCTCAAACAAATATGTATACATTTGTCCTCACAGTTCCCTCCTGCCTCATTATGCAGCTCATTATGCGAGGCTTTGTTTGCTAGCTTTCAATCAATCCTTCTCGCATATGGCCCCTCTAAACAAAAAGTCTCTTACAATTTCTAAATCAATATATTGGTTTATGTGAATGATTAGGCAGGATGATTTTCACATCATTTTAAAGAAAAAACTCTAGACTACTAGATTCTGTTTAGGAAAGTCTTGTTAAAACATGTTTAGTATGGGTTTTGTGGACTTATATCAGTGACTTAAAATGTTTGCTTTTTTAAAAACCACGCATAAACATTTTTCTCTCAAAAATACAAACATGTACATACATGTAGCTCACATAATATTTTAGCCCAGTTTGTACTGAACACAATGGTATGAGACACTTGCCATTATTATGTTTTAAAGCAACTTAAAAAATACCAAATGTAAGAGCATGTCAGAACCTCTGACAGTGTCCCAAAATGGTCGGACCCCAGAGGGTTAAAGGAATAGTCTACCCTTTTGCCAAATTAAACTATGTTATATTACCTCAACCTAGACAAATGAATACATACCTATCTTTTTTCAATGCGTGCACTGTACAGCGTGTTGTGAATGTGTTTGCATTTAGCCTAGCCCCATTCATTCCTATGGTACCAAACAGGAAAGCCACCAAACACTTCCTTGTTTTCCCTATTTAAAGACTGTTACATGAGGAGTTATACCAGTAAGTATGATGCCACAAAATAAAACTTTTTTTTGGTACCATAGGAATGAATGGGGCTAGGCTAAATGTTAACACATTACGCTGTACAACGCTGTACAGTGCACGCATTGAAAAAAGATAGGTATGTATTCATTTGTCTAGGTTGAGGTAATAACATAGTTTAATATGGCAAAAGGGTAGACTATTCCTTTAACACTAGGTGCACCCGAAACAGTGTTTGTAACATTAACATTAGCGGTCTTACTGTGCTCAACTTGCTTCTGGTCCTGCAACCTTCTCCGTCAGCCTTACTACTTCATTACACCCTCTATGCTGACGGAAGAAGCTAAAATACATACGTAATTTTCATCAGACAACGATGATATTTGATGCAGAGGTGTAATGTACTTGAGTAAATGTACTTCATTACTGTACTTAAGTATTTTTTGGGCTACTTTGTACTTGTACTGAGTATCAAAAATATAGGCAACTTTTACTCTCTACTCAATTACATTTTTGATTGGGTATTTGTACTCTTTACTCCACTACATTTGAAATGACACTTAACGTTACTCGCTACATTGTTTATTCGTCAAATAAAAACGAGACGAAAGTGTCAGAGGGTGATGATGGATAGAATCTGTGGTCGCGAGGTTACACGCACACACACACAACTGAGGGACTTCATTTGGCGCTGCGCAGAGCAATCGTATGAAATCAAAGTACTGCGAGAGCGAATCAAATGCATATGGAGAAGTCTGGTCTCGCAGTACTTCGATGTCAAACGCTGAATGGCTTGCGTTGAGCCACCGTAGCGGGATATCTGCGTGCTGCGTATGTCATAAACTGTAGAGAAAAGTTTGCGTCTGGTCTGAGAGAAGAGATAAAGAGCAAACATATGGATGCATATCACATTTGCTTCAGTCAAGGGACCCTTTGTTAAACATGTGATGCTACAATCAAAACAAAAGTGATGCGCGATTGCAGGAGGGTCATCCCGCAACTCAAAGGCAAGCACAAATGTTTATATACTCTGATGCTACTTTATCAGCTAACCTGAGCTGGTACATAACTTGATATAACTTACTATATAAGCCAAAATAAACCAGCGAGGTCCTGTACTGATTGCCCGAGTAACTTAAGTACATTATAAGATTGATAATAAGTGTACAATTTCACTGTCCTCACATTTAATCAAGTATGCTGTAATGTATTTACTGTAAAGAGGGATGCATGATGGAAGAAATGTAGTGCACTTTAATGTGAGATAGTGGTGTTACGTACTACATGTGTTTACAATTAATCTTTCAAATGAACAACTTCACGTTTTTTATATGCATTATCATATTTCTGTTAGTGTAATTTTAGTTTACTGGAATTTTTTAAATATTAAAATTATATTTTTTTTAGGATAGGCCTATATAAGAATATTTGGTAACACTTTACAATAAGGTTCATTAGATAAAAGTAGTTAATGTATTAACGAACTTGAACAAACCATGTGCAATACATTTGTTACATTATTTATTCATCTTTGTTAATGTTAGTTAATAAAAATTTAAGCTTTAATTGTTGTTCATGTTAGTTCAGAGTGCATTAACTAATGTTAACAACATTTTAATAAAGTATTAGTAATTGTTGAAATTAACATTAACAAAGATGAATAAATGCTATATAAGTGCAGTTCATTATTAGTTCGTGTTAACTAATGTAGCTAACTAATGTTAACTAATGAACCTTATTGTAAAGTGTTACCATATATTTATATCACAAAGTTAGGCTTTATATTTTTCAGCATGGCACATTCAAGTACACAATGACACTAGACTAAAATTAAATGGGTTTAAATTAAAATTAATGTAGATTTCTAGACTAAAATCTCATGGCATTTAGTTGAATAAAATTAGACTAAAACTAAATCAATTCAGATGACAAAAATTTGACTAAAACTAAATTACATTTTAGTCAGAAGACTATGACTATGTTTAATCTGTGTTTGTTCTGCCAGGTCAAAATTTTGAGGTGTTTGATTTCTTTTCTATATTAGGAAATAAAACCTCATAAATAAATTTTCTTAGTTTTCACTGCCCAGACCTACAATGTCTCTTTGTGTTGAGGACTAGTGCATCTTTGAGCCAACATTCAGTACGAGTAAAAATACTTGAGTACTTTTAAATTGTGTTACTTTAATACTTTTACTCAAGTCGTATTTAAATTGGTGACTTGTAACTTGTAGTGGAGTAATTTTTTCAGTAAGGAATTTGTACTTTTACTCAAGTATGGCTTTCAGCTACTCTTTACACTTCTGATTTGATGCCAGTGTTTCTTCTTACTTACTGAAAGAGCTTGAATCACGTGTCATGAAAATAGAAATGTTCATTTATTGACAATCAACATGTTCCTAGTCCTAATCTATCCATCTTTCTAATAGACCTGGCATTGCCCACAATGAATATTGCTGGCTCTGTGCGACAAAATACTAATGTTCCTCTATCTTAAGTTGCTTAGGATAAAAGTCTGATAAACACATAAGTGAAAGTGTAAATGAAAAGCTAAATTTTAATCATAATGGAGGACTGCATTTACCAGTTTATGCTGTGATCGAGTCAGTGGCTTGCTCCAGCAAGCTTTAGTAGGTTTTATCATGTGTAGTGTGGTCATTTGAGGACCTCTGTTCTCTTTATCTAAAGACACAATAAAGACAAAGACATATTATAACTGTACATAGCCATATAAAAATTATGCATGATATCATTACTTACACTGCAGAGGTAAACCATGGTTTCACGGCTAAAGTGACACAGATATGTCTATATCGCAGTATAGTGGCTTTGAACGGAAGTAGGGGAAACAAACTTCCTGCTGCACCACTATGATTGCCACTCGATATTATATGGAATGACAGCTGCTTGTTTTCTCCCAAACAAAAAGTATGCAACCTGATGATATAATTCTGGTGTATGTGTGTTATTCCTCGTTTGCTTGCATGCATTGCTTTTACTTGCTTGCTTGTTGCGTTTAAATGTGTTTAAAGTATGTTTTCCCTACTTCCGCCATATTGTGAATAAGCTTATAGCAAATAATGCTTCATGTAATATTGTGACTGGAAGTTGAACTCACTGGAGGCTTCTAACCTAAGCTCTGCTGCTGGTCAGCAAGAGTGGCTAAAGCTAGTGGAGCTAGTTGGCTCTGGAGACGTGTCATCCTCTGATGACACTAGGCTTATTCGACTTCATGACTTTAAAGTACCACGAGAATGATTCAAAAAATCATATTTCATCTCGCTCTCGCGATACTTTGACGTCATTTGGATGTTGATTCTTGCGGCGCCACATGAAGTCGAACAAGCCCAGTGACATCAAAGGTGACAGCCCTGTGGAAAAGTATCATGACGATAATGAAAACGTTGAACAGCCTATGACTGATGTTGGAGAAGTTAATAGGGTCATGTCTAGTTGTGAAGCGGTTCGCCGTGATCGAGAAGATGAATAAGCAAAATACGAGCCTTTTGCTGTGAAGGGTGTAAACTCAACGATGGAGAGCCATGTTTTCGGTCACTCAATGAAAATTTTGTTTACGAGATACGTCTGTCTATGGCCTCTCTCACCGAATATGAGAAATACCTGGTCCTGTTGGGGAAACTGAGTTGCCACTTTCACAATTCCAAGATGACAAGATGCTCAAAGAAGAAAGTACAGCAAGAGCGTCAGCACCAAAGGACAGAAAATTATGTTAATGGCAAGAAAGTCTGTCGAGAGACATTCAAGTTTTTACATTGGTAAGTAACTTTAAAAATGTAAACAGCTCTTAATTCAGAACTATAGCTATTATGGCGAAATGCATTTGCATTATGGCGAAAATGCTCTGCATTTTGGTGACAGTAGGTTTTTTTTATTTGAGCATAAGCCAAAACAAGTTGACAGCTCTCCTAAATGATTACAAAAAACATGGGATGACGCCCCGTGAACAAATATCTGGTGGCCGTCAGAAATCAGACAAGCGCCTGCTCACGGATGATGACATCTGTCGTGTGGTAACATTCATCATCAACTTCGCAGAGCTTCACAGACTGGTCGAGTCCCAGGTTGAGTGCAAATGTTTTGATATCAAGTTGCTGCCCTCTAATTACACCAAGGCCACAGTTTTTCGTGCCTATGAACAGGCAGTTCAGAACAGGCAGGAGGTAGGTATTCTTTATTAATGAGTATTTCAGTTGTAAGACAATTTCCTGAATAAAGATAGCCCCTCCCCAAAGGACACAGCATGAGTTCGCCATGTGAGCCCGGGAAAACAACTCTCCACGATTCACAGTTGACTTCCTACTGAGAGCACATTTAGTTTTCAAAGATCACACCTTCGTCATACATTTGTATTCTAATTCTCTCAAAGCAAACTGTATATGAAATGCCACATTCTACATGCCCAAAGAATCTAAAACTGATCCTATTTGTTTCTATTGAAATATCTCATTGCAAGTGGTTACCTATGGAGGACCACAAGAGTCATGCAAAATGTAATAAAGAACTTCAATATTTAATAACTACCTGGACAATAAAAATAGCAATTAATAGATTTGTTTAAAAATTCATTAATTAATCTATAAATAAATAGACAAAGTTACAAAAAAAATCATTATGTAACATTTTATTAGGCAATAAAAAGTGAGATTATAAAAATAATGTAGAAATGAAATATTAATACATTAATAAATAGTTCAAATTAATATAACAATTTACAAAAACAACATAAAACACTCAATAAGTTCATCATTTTAAATTGCATTTACAAATTCTTAATTAAATAATGGAATTTCAAAATGTATTTCAAAAAGCGATTTAAAAAGAGAAATAAATAACTGGATTTATAAATTGAACTACAAATACAGGTTTAAATTAGGCATTTAAAAGGGCATTTCCGTTTAACATTTCTGTTTTCATTTTCCCGATGGTTCTCCTTATTCTTTTCACTACTCGATTTGCTTTTCGTTTTAGTCTCTCTATTTAGCTTTTCCGTGACTCTTTGGGTCCTTGCAAATGGTCAAATGAGAAATGCAAATTAGCTATGACCAGGTGGATGTAACAAGCTCGCTGATTGGTTAGAGGAATTGGCTAGCGTAGTCCTTGAATTCTGGCGCCAGAAAGATCGATGTAAGTTAGTCGTGTTACGTTAATCGATCTCTCTCAAAATGTCTAACGTTAACACCGAAATATAAAAAAATTTAAGAGACATTGCTAGTGAAATGGAGCGCCGATCCACAGACGGGGCCCCATTTTAACGATCTAAGCGCATTGTCTAAAGCGCACAGCGCAACGTCTAAATGGGCGTGTCCGAATCCACTTTTGCTAATTTAACGACGGGAAAAATGTTTTTTGCGCCGAGCGCATGGTCGAAAAGGGTAGGTCCTATTGTAATGGGAGTATTTTGGGCGTAACGTGCAGTAAACCAATAAGAGTCACAGCTCTCATCCCCTTTAAAAGCAAGTTGCTCTTGCGCTATGTCTAATCCCTATTTAGATGACGGACTTTGTAAACTGAAAAACTAAGCGGAGGAAGAAGATCCCCAGTTTAAGATTAATGTTAAATAATTGTGTTGTTTTTCACTTGTATTGAAATTGTTATTTTTTATTAAAACCTTTAAAACCCGTTTTCTTTTAGTCATGGAAGTAAAAAGCAGGCTTGTAATTGCTTTAAATGTATGGCTATCCAATATCATCAAAAAATTATTTGCAAGTATGTAGGATAAGGTTTGTACTCTAAAAATACTTTATTTGTAACAAACAGGAGATAAAGAATTTACAAACGGCTCTCCTCACGTTTCAGCACTTTGGACAGCGTTTTTTTTAGCAAAGAGTTTTTTTAAGCATTACTTAAAAATGTTTCTCATCTCACCATATCCACAGGTACAGAGTAATCATATACAATAAATCCGTGAGGTAGCATTAAAAAAAAACATTTAAAAACAGACGCATTTGTTCAAAGCAAAGCATTTATTTACTTACCAGGCTGCAGGTGAAGCAGCTTTTTGCGCCTTCTAATGTCTCATAATTAGTCCTCATTTATGTCCAAGATACTCAATAATAATATTTTACATTCAATCCTTTAATCTTTCATATTTAAAAGCATTTTTGTGCTGCTGCGCATTCATGTACTTTGTGATAAGCAAACCCGCGTTGTCCTCCAGTGTATAGGCGCATTTTACTAATGCGCTCTTTAAATAACATAAAACACATTGCGCCATTGACTTTAGACTTTAGACCAGGTTTTTGTTGGTCAATGGCGTAGTCTAATTTAGTTGCCTCAAAATAGCAACGCGCCAACAATGCGCCTGAACACACCTCGTTTTCAGACCAGAACGCCCATGGGCGCAAAAGGGGGCGCAAATGCATTTGCTATTTAAACAACGCGGCGCTAAACGTGAAAATTAGGGTGGAAACTAGCGAAAGACACTTGCGTCACACATTGCGCTGCATTGCGCCGGGTGTAAGATAGAGCCCACGGTGTTGCACAAGGATCATCAACTTCAACACCCACCTTGTCAAGACACCCTGTTGATGGTAAGTTTATGCTAGCCACCATACGATACACAAGCATGGGGTTTTCAAATTGCGGTTTAAGATGAGTTTAAAATGTGCAGTATTGCGGGTCTTGCATGACAGGTTTGAGAATAACTGCTTTACATGTGCAGGACATGTGCACGTTAACTCCCGCATGTGCGACCTGCAAATTCTAACATTAATTGTTATTTCATGTTGAAAGACTCGTTTAGATTGCGAGCCCACACGTGTGCAGCGGCGGATTTAGAGACACCCGTCTGTCGGTCCGTCTATCTATCTGTCTGTCGGTCCATCTGTCTGTCGGTCCGTCTATCGATCTGTCCGTCCGTCCGTCTGTCTATCTATCTGTCTGTCCGTCTATCTATCTGTCCGTCCGTCTATCTGTCCGTCTGTCTATCTATCTATCTATCTATCTATCTATCTATCTTTCATAATGTGTATATATATTAGTTTGATAAAATATTGTGTGTGTGTATATATATATATATATATTAGTTTAATAAAGTAATGTATTTTACCAGCAACAAATCAATTGCAACCTAACTATAGTGATTGTATTTACAAGTTGCTGAGCGAAGATAATTGATTGCGTTGTTAAGTAGTATTACATTTTGTTGGATTATATGTCTTTCATGTCTGTAGATATAACTAAATTAATGTTTTGGAGAGATGACTACCATGGTGGAATGCCAAAGTCTATTTTACATCACAGTTTTTAAAGATCTAAGAACCATGCTATCAATTTAGATGAATATCAGTAAAGAATTATTTTGTTTTTCAGCTGAAGTTTGCAGAATTTTTGCACCATATGCTGGCAGGACTTCAGGTAGCCACTGTACGGGCCCTATTTTAACGATCTAAGCGCATTGTCTAAAGCGCACAGCGGACCGTCTAAATGGGCGTGTCCGAATCCACTTTTGCTAATTTAACGACGGGAAAAATGGTTTTTGCGCCGAGCGCATGGTCGAAAAGGGTAGGTCCTATTGTAATGGGAGTATTTTGGGCGTAACGTGCAGTAAACCAATGAGAGACTCAGCTCTCATCCCCTTTAAAAGCAAGTTGCGCTGGCGCTATGTCTAATCTCTATTTAGATGACGGACTTTGTAAACTGAAAAACTAAGCGGAGGAAGAAGATCCCCAGTTTAAGATTAATGTTAAATAATTGTGTTGTTTTTCACTTGTATTGAAATTGTTATTTTTTTATTAAAACCTTTAAAACCCGTTTTCTTTTAGTCATGGAAGTAAAAAGCAGGCTTGTAATTGCTTTAAATGTATGGCTATCCAATATCATCAAAACATAATTTACAAGTATGTAAGATAAGGTTTGTACTCTAAAAATACTTTATTTGTAACAAACATGAGATAAAGAATTTACAAACGGCTCTCCTCACGTTTCAGCACTTTGGACAGCGGTTTTTTTAGCAAAGAGTTTTCTAAGCATTACTTAAAAATGTTTCTCATCTCACCATATCCACAGTTACAGAGTCATCATATACAATAAATCCGTGAGGTAGCATTAAAAAAAACATTTAAAAACAGACGCATTTGTTCAAAGCAAAGCATTTATTTACTTACCAGGCTGCAGGTGAAGCAGCTCTTTGCGCCTTCTAACGTCTCATAATTAGTCCTCATTTATGTCCAAGAGACTCAATAATAATCTTTTATATTCAATCCTTTAATCTTTCATATTTAAAAGCATTTTTGTGCTGCTGCGCATTCATGTACCTTGTGATAAAACCCGCGTTGTCCTCCCGTGTATAGGCGCATTTTACTAATGCGCTCTTTAAATAACATAAAACACATTGCGCCATTGACTTTAGACTTTAGACCAGTTTTTTGTTGGTCAATGGCGTAGTCTATTTTAGTTGCCTCAAAATAGCAACGCGCCAACAATGCGCCTGAACACACCTCGTTTTCAGACCAGAACGCCCATGGGCGCAAAAGGGGGCGCAAATGCATTTGCTATTTAAACAACGCGGCGCTAAACGTGAAAATTTGGGTGGAAACTAGCGAAAGACACTTGCGTCGCGCATTGCGCTGCATTGCGCCGGGTGTAAGATAGAGCCCTACAACTGCAAAACGTCGATCAAGCTACACAAGATCCTACTTTTGTTTGGACAGCATTGATCAAATCATGGTACCAACAAAAGTAGAAAAAGAAAAACTATATGCAGCTGGCCTTGGGGAGAAAAAACTTACTTTTTTTGGTATGTTGTTAAAGGATGTAATGTTGATAGTCTCAGTGATTACTGAATATTCAAATTTTAACAATCAAACAAAATTTAAAAGTGTTTATTTCTTCTTTTATTTTACAGGTGATGAAAACAGTGCAGAGGAATTCAAATGTCACATTTTGACAGCTTACCCAAAACTGAATAGCTGTGGTGGCTTTGAGCTTTTAAGATTGTCTGGTATGACCAGGAGCAAAAAACTTTCTGTGATGCCTTGCCCGAACACAGGGTATACCATCAAATCTATGAAGGACCACAACAAGAGTGCCATTATCTATATACGTCCAATGCAAAAGGACATTGATACAACTCCTGTAAGTTCTAATGACACTGCTGATATTTTGTACACCGAAGTAGTACTGGTTATAGTATTGCTATGATTGTTAAAGTGATTAAAGTACTAGTATTATCTGAACAATAGGTGGAACCAGAGTCAGTTGTGTCTTGGCCCGAGGAAAGATGTCTGATTTGTGAAGAAGATATTTTTTTCTGTGAACTCAAAGATCATGTCAAAAGCTGCAGGTATGCACAGGACCCCCACATGTGCAGTTTAAAATCTTGTCCTATTATCAGTGTACAGTCATTTCATTTGCGTTATGTTGTCGGCATAGTCTGTCTTGGGAAAATTCAGATATAATCTTAATTTTCTGTTGTATTTCTGTTCTTGTATTTTCTTTTAACCCTTTATTTTAAATATATTTATCAGTTGAGATGGTCGGCCGAATGATAATTATATGATTAGTCATAGTTTCTTACATAATCTTAACATTTAGGAAGAAATGCAGTTATTTTACTATGTGCCTGTTATTAATCTACATGGATTACCTATGTTTGACTCTGGATATTCATTCAAGGTCTGCAAGTGAGATCAGTAAAGCGTCAACAAGCAATTATCCTTCAGATGGTCAGGAATTTCCCAACACTACTGATCGAGCTGAAGTGGACATATATTAGATCAATCATCCACAGATTCTGAAATAGTACAGTTTATTGATTTAACAGAAGGCGAGCTAATGCAGGTAAACAGCATTACACTTTACAGATTAGGATTAGCTCATGAAATTTGTCACAAAAACATCATGTGTTTTTCCCTGGGAAACATAATTTTTACTAAGTTATATTTTGAATTCTAAAAGTGATACTACACTTTTGCTTCCACTGACACAAGAGTCACATTACTCAATGTTTCTCAAATTCTGTTTAATAAAATGTCCATCTGTTTATTACTGTCAGGAGTCCTTAGATGAATGGCGATCCTTACGTTGTCAGCAGGATCAAGAAAAGGTATGTCATACAAATTTTATGTGGGTTTAAGTGAGGACATTATTATGTTTCTTCTTTTTTTTATATGACACCTCTTCACCAAGTTAGTACCAGCACGTTTTTAATGTTGTTTGATTATACACTTCATTGCATAATCTGGATAATGGAAATAATTGTCTTGATTTTGTTTTACATGTTTGTCAAAGCATAATATGCAGAAGCATTCTTTGGAAAATGAAGAAAGACGTAGAAAGGTATGATCTGTTGTAAATTATGTATATGTTCTCAAAATATTTTTAATGCTCAAGTGTATTTCAGACTCTGAAGTGTGGTCTACATTGTCAGTAAACTGAATATGGTTGGAACTTTGGACAAGACAATTGAAGATATCACATTAGTTGCTACAGACATGTTTTACGGTTTTTTTTTTTTTTTACATTTTAGACTTAATCGAGATCATGGTAGCAAGGTCAACATATAATTGCAAATTTAGCAGCTCTCACCTATTTTTATTTTTTATTACAATTCTATTTTTATAGGCTATACATGAGAGACAGTTGAGAATGGCTGATGTTCCTGAGCCAGCTGATGTTGTTCCACTCAGATTTAAGTACCCCAGTGGCATTACAAGAACAAGAAAATTTGTTCTGTCTGAATCCATTCAGGTTTGTCCACTACTTTCTGATTGTGATAACATGGATTGCGGTATTACTGTGCAGTGTTTTTAGGTTTTAAAAATTAGTATTAAATGGATTTCCTTTTACATTTGTTATGTAGATATTATTTGATTTTGTCGGAGAAGATGATGATGCTACAGAGTATTTTCACATTCAAGATGCTCTGTCAGTAACAACTCTTAAAAGCAACATGACTGGAACACTTTTGGGGAACAATATCAATGGTTCAAGAACACTTTACATCCACTGGATTCAAATTGATGATTTGGAGGTGAGAGCCATGATTTGCAGCCTAGAAAAAAAGTCAACAAACTAATGTTAATGGTAATATTGATTAGTATTTCTTTAAGTTAATATCAATACACAAATAAGTAATGGGTGTGATTTGCAATAGTACTTGCTGGTAGTAATTTTATTAGCTGTTCTCACATAATACCTAAACAAGCATCTATTACTGTCATTTTTTCTATCATTTTTAGAGAATAGTTAACTGTACTCTTAGACATTATGCCCGACTCACCTTAATAATTATGTAGTACCGTATTGTGCCAAATATAAGATGACCCCCACCCCCCTTTAAAGTGTACCTTTTGGAAAAAGGCTTTTTTTAATACCAACTCGTCTTTTTCTTATGAAAATGCTTTCATTTGAAATACTTTTTATAAGTCCAAGGGGACCAGTGTGGTTCCCAACATTTATTAAACCCTTTTAATGGAATATAGTTCCATTTATCACATGCAGTTTATCTGGATTTAATAACAATTAGCCTAGGCTGTCGATCTCATTGAGAAAAAAACACATTGCCTAATAATATTTTATTAACAGTAGAAGACTGCCTTATTGTAAACAGAGTTTATCAAGAAGCTTCAGTCCAGGTGAACTTGTGAAGGTTCAGTCCAGGTGAACTTGTTTGTGTATATTTGGCACCACTTACTGCATTTTTGCAGGTGTACAGTATGATAGATATTTAATTGTCTATAGCAGGGGTTCCCAACTCAAGTCATTGGGGTCCCCTCTCCCAGAAGTTTTAGATGTTTCTTTATATAAAACACCTGATTCCACTACTCAGGCTCTTTATAGAATGTTTGAAATGTTTCCTTAATTAATACACTAAGGTCGCAGTCATATCATACCAAACCGAGCCTGATTCTCCCTACTCCCCCAAAAGCACGCACTCACACTGTGACTGTACTTTGACAGATCCGAGCCCAGGCACGCTATCGTCATTAGGATGTGATTGTTTTGAAGAAAAGCGCTCTTAACAATAGAACCCATCGTGATGTCAAGTCTGTCTTTGTTTTTTTATTCTGGGGGGTTTGGTGCGCGATGACACACTGTCATCTCACATGCCATATTGTTTAATTGATCAGTCACGTATGCAGCTTAGACATTCATGTAACCCTGCTGCTTACATCAGAAGGTTTTTACAAAGGCAAATAAAGCTGAGTGGTCGTGCAATTGACATCTCTCCTTTTGAACAACACTGGCGCGATTTGTGATCACACTGCGCGTTCTGCGCCTGAGCCCAAGTGAACCGTGCTCTAGCCCAGTGTTGCCCTCTAGCTCGAGGGCCCCCTTCCAGAAAGTTTTAGATGCCTTCTTATTTAACACACCTGATTTAACTAATCAGCTTGTTAGGAAGACATGTTTACCATTTTGGAAGGAGGCTGATAAGTTGAATCAGGTGTTTTAAATAAGGAGACATTCTGGGAGGAGGGCCTCGTGGACCAGGAATGGGAAGCACTGTGCCCACCTCTGCAAGCTGGCCGGGGCGCGATGATCACACTAGTCAAACGAACCAAGATTTGGGGGTCAAACATGCTCCACAGTTTGGTTGGAATAATGTGAGTGCGCCCTAACAAGCTGATGAACTAAATCTGGTGTTTAATATATGGAGACATCTTAAAGGCGCTCTAAGGGAATCTGTGTGAAGTTACTTTTTGTTGATGTTTGAACTGTTTTCAAACAAACGGAGCGTAGCTAACCCCCCCTTCCGTGCTTTCATGAACGTGCCCAACCCCCACCCCCAAATCCTTCTTGTCGTTTATTGGCTGGAACACTTAATAATCGTTTCTGGTGGTAGGTTTGGCCACTTTGTTTTTATTGCAGTTTGTGGAGCCTGGGCTGTCTACAGAGATCACATTTTTTTTTTACAGTTTGATCCGCGGACACCCAGCAAGCAGATAGTGAGGAGATGTTTGCTGTATGTAACAAAAAATTTTTTATGGTCTAAAACGCGTGAATTTGCTTAGAGCACCTTTAAATACTCTGCGAAGGGTGACATGTAGGACTGGATTGGGAAACACTAGTCTAAAGCTAGAATGTAAGATGCCATTGTTTATTGAAAGGCATTTCCAAAATAAAAAGTTGTCTTATATTCGGGACAATATGGTAGTTAATTCTACCAGAGTAAATAACTTTATACCAACATATCCTTACTCGAATAATGTAATGTAACTTTCGGTTTTGGAAAATTAGGTACGCCAATACTCTTGTTTTTAATTTATTGCAGTTTGTCCCAGCACTTGATTCCAACAATCAAGCTGAATCTCCCAGTGTCAGCAACCAGTTCTTTCCAATGCCAGCAACTTCTTTTTCTTTGCCATCATCACCTACTTTTTTACCAGAGACGGACAGCTCATTCTTTCATGAAGGGTATGTTGTTTTGCAAATGTTTTTAGTAACATATCTTTTAAAGATTATTCCTCCCTTATAATATCCCGTTTTTTGTCTTGACACACAGTGTAAATAAAACTTATTTAAAGGAACCGTATGTAAGAAATGTATATTAATTAATCATAATATGGCCCTGATATGTCACCAGACATTAAGAAATCATTTTCATTTCAAACAGGGCTTTGAATAGTGTTGTTTTTTGGAAGCCTCTTTTCATTTTAGTTTTAGTCTAGTCTTTGTGTCAAGCTGTCATTTTAGTTTTTATTAGTTTTAGTCACGTCATACTCTTTTTAGTCTAGTCAAGTTTTAGTCGACTAAAATTCTTGCCATTTTAGTCTTATTTTAGTCAGACTTATCCATTACTATTTTAGTCTAGTTTTAGTCGACGAAAACTGATGACATTTTAGTCTAGTTTTAGTCAGTGATATTGTATTTAGTCTCTTTTTAGTAATGCAATTCTATTTAACCCATATAGTATAATGACCTAATAGTATTATAGACAAAACAATATTTTCTTTTAGCCAAACCCATTTCAAACAAAAGTTATATTGTTACCTTATAGACCCAAGAATACATCCATTCCAGACATGGAAGATGCTCTGATTTGAATAGATATTTATTTTACTATCCTCTGAGTGAGTGACTTGACTGTTCGTAAGAGTCTACATAAAAGTCTACATAATCAAAACAAAAGTAGTCTAAGCAAACACACACACACACACACACACACACACACACACACACACACACACACACACATTCTGGTTTCCATGTTTTGTGGGGACATTCCATAGACGTAATGCATTTTATACTGTACAAACTGTATATTCTATTCCCCTTACCTACCCCATTCCCTAACCCCAACCATCACAGAAAACTTTCTTGTACCTTAGATTTTCAATAAACATCATCTTGTTTGATTTATAAGCTTGTTTCCTCATGGGGACATCAAAATGTCCCCACAAGGTCACAAAAACACTGGTATTCCTATCTTTGTGGGGACAATTGGTCCCCACAACGTGATAATTACCAGGTACACACACACACACACACACACACACACACACACACACACAAGGTCAAATGGGTCACACACAACTATAGTATGTGTGAGAATAGAAATATGCTATTGTTAACATTTATAATTGTATTTTGACAGCAGCACAAACTACAATCATACATATGTAATCATATATTATTATAGTTTATATTTCTGCATCTGTACGTTACCACCAGTG
The DNA here is from genome assembly GCF_030506205.2 of Paramisgurnus dabryanus. Taxonomy (NCBI): domain Eukaryota; kingdom Metazoa; phylum Chordata; class Actinopteri; order Cypriniformes; family Cobitidae; genus Paramisgurnus; species Paramisgurnus dabryanus. The sequence goes on from NC_133346.1 coordinate 29,447,416, forward strand.
TACCTAATGGACTTTGGCTTAATCTAATGTGACAAAGCTGATCTTAAATGTCAGTATAAATTCAAGCAATTTTGGAGAAGTACTAAATGTTTTTCTTGTAAGTAAATTAAAAGTCAGCTTTAAGAAAACATCAGATGTCTATTAAGAAAAGCAAAGTTGGTATGTATGGTTATGTTCTCAACAGTACAGGTGTTTGATTGATTTAATACTCAAGTATTCAGCGAAGTATGTTTTGTTTATTTAAATAATAAATAAGTGTAGTTATTAAGCATATACAAAACAACGAATGTCTTTAGCATAGATTTACAATGTTTCAAAACGCAACGCAGCACAATGTCATTTAAACAACTGTTACATGATATAAATTTGTACATTGTTATACTGGTGGTGTCAGCAATCAAAGCTATAGATTTTAACAGGCTTGTTGAACTGACCTGAAAGTGATGCACGGGATTTATTTTGGACTTTTCTTGTACATTTGGAGCCAGAATGCTGCATCTTCCCGGTCAGAATCGCCACGCGGCTACAGCGTTTCTCATGTAGTGGAAGCGTTTTGTGCAGCATTTAGTGGAAATGTATTTATCTTCAACAGCGACTGCCATGAAGAGTCGTGTCCGTAAAAGGGAGAGGATCTTAGGTGCACGAGCAAGGCTTGTGGACCTACTCCGCTTCACCTCTGTAACCGCCCCCGTTTCTCCGCTTTCCGCATGTCTCGCGGTTGCCGCATACACTGTTTGAAATGCCCATTAACGTGCAAATGGAGGCGTATGATATCAAAGCATCGCGAGAGCAGATGCTTTCTACTCACTCTCGCGGTACTTTCATGTTTTGATTGATCTACGCAGCGCCAACAACACACGTGATCACCTGCAGTCAGGTGGTGGGGGCGCGGAGATGCTGAGATGAGTAAAAGACGAAACAACGTTATAATATTTCGTCTCGTCTTGTTTTGGTCAACGAAAATGAAGAGTCATTTTAGCTAAGTTTTTATTTTGTAAACCACTTTTAGTCTCGTTTTTATTCGTCAACAATATTGCATTATACATTTTATTATAGTCATCGTCACATGACCAGCATTTTCGTTACGTCTCGTCTCGTTTTCGTCACGTGAAAAAGGTTCGTTGACGACTATATTTCGTCATACTTTTCGTTGACGAAAGCAACACTAGCTTTGAACCAGAATTTTTTCCCAATTGGTTCGTTCCCAACAGAAACAGTATTTTAACGTTTCCGGTTTTCGGTTCAACCCTAAAGTTGACATTCCTGAACCGGTTAGAACAAAAAAATAAAGTTCCTGAACCGGTTAATAACGTTCCATGTCAGCTGTGGGACATACAAATAAGTAGGCTGATCATTAGGACATTAAACTTTAATTATAAGTCTACATAATTTTCCTTAAGTGTCATCAAACATTAAAAAAGGCTACATTATGTAAGCGGCATAACTGTTATTCTGACATGCCTACATTTGTTGAGTGCACTTAAACATGCGCACACACACAGACAGAGGACAAATTCCAAACAGCGCTTCGGGAAGAAGATGTGGCAAAAACAGTTGCTCCACATAAAGTGAAAATTACGGTGTTCTTCAGTGCTTTATTCGCCAAATGTATTTTATACATCAAGAGTTCTGATCTTTGAAAGGCATAGGGATAATTCCATATGATTGGAGTAAAACCAGACACATTCAAACGCATGTGCGTACAGAACATTTTCCACTTTAGCACCTTTTTGCGGTTAAATTGTTTAAAATCACTTAAGTGTTAACATTTGCAAGCCTTTGAAATACATGCAAATGATCAACTTTCAACCTATTTAAATTTGTGTATTAATCCGCGAATCGCAAACAAGCAGAACCATGGGTAGTGATCTGTAAGGACCATGGATCAACTGTTACACCACTAATTAGTATTAAAAAAACAAACATCTTGAGATACTTGGTAGCCTACAATATTTACCTCTTATGATTGAGCATTAAAGACTTGGGCTTTAGTGGGCTACTTGCTAGTGGCAAGCTTCCCATTTCTCTGATGAGTCAACGACGACCGGAAGTGAACTTCACCGAGTCATATTGCACAGAAATCTTATCAAAGAACGGAAAAATAACGGTAATAACCATTTACCATTATTTTCAATTAACAGTTCTGTTCCGGAACATATATTTTTGGAAAGTTTCTGGTTTCGTTTCTGTTCCTTGCAAAACATCAAAAGTTTCTGGTTTTCGTTTTCGTTCCTTGAACCGGTTCAAAGCCTTGATTCAAATACTTATATCACTCACAACAGTGGTCTGGCCAGGATATTGTCATTTAAAAAGTGGAATTGCAGCCCTCAACTGATGTTTATGTTGTAATTTTGTATATTAGTTGTGTGATTGCAGTACCAGTTTTGGCCACAAGTTTTGTGATTGCAATACCAGTTTTGGCCACAATCCTACATACTGTTCCTTTAAAATAAAACTTCTACATGGTGGTATTAACTGATGTTAAATAAACTGGTCCTCATTAAACTCTGTTGAAATATGATTTTCCATTAACTAAAGCTAACCTTGGACTTTTCATGAGATTTGCTGACAGTTGCAAATAGCAGTCATTTTACCTCTTGTTTTTTTCATTACTGTACAGGACTGACCTTAAAACCATCTTGAACAGACTTGGGGAAAAGACTGATCACACTTCGTACCCGGCCAGCAATCACATAAACATATGCAGGGACTACACTGGCAACGTCCATAACATACTAAAGAGTACAGTTCAGTAGGGGTGGGCAAAAAAATCGATTCTTAGATGAATCGCGATTCGGACGTGGGACGATTCTGAATCGATTCACAAATGTCAAGAATCGTTTCATAAATGTTAGTTTACAAAATAACGTCAAGTTATCAGAACCAAAAGGCGGAACTCAACTGGGGGAGCGGTGATGCACACGGACAACTTAAGAGAGCGCGCCCTGCAAGAGCGCATAGCGGAGCTTACTTGAGCAGAAGAGAAAGAACACTTTAAATGCTTGTAGGACTATACTGCATATATCTTTACATTGAATTTAGGGCTGTCACCATTACTCTATTCTTTTTGAGGAGTTTTAAAAAAAAATCCTTGAGTACATGTTGAGTACTCCTTAAAATAGCGGAGATGCGGTTTAGTGAAACAAACAGTATCAGAACCATACAAATCAGCGCTACGCTGCCTCTCTTTCCCTCTCGTTTGCTCACTCACACACACCGTGCGTGTGAATCAGCAACTGCGTGAGGCAAAAATGCGCATCCATGTGAATTTTGGAAGTTAAAGACGACTGAGCTGCAGTGGCATGGCAAAACACATTTGAGAAGAAAGGCGCAGCAACTCAAAAAGACCTGCATGTTTCACAATTACTCCAAAAGACCATAATGACAATTTTGCGCGTGGAGCTGCAGTTGTGCGATCTACCGGCATTGCCTTTGCGATCGACGTATTGGACACCCCTGCCCTAAACCATCCGCAGACTGTTTAGATATAACATGAATATACTTCTGTAAAAATATGCACATAGTTTGTTATTCAGTCGCTGGGTGCGCTGCATTAGATAAATACAGTAATACTGCCAATCACTGTGTATAATGATGATGATTAGACGCTTAACGTTCGTGGAAGTTAATGCCGGTTAACATATAGAATTAATATGTCACGTTAAATTAATATTTTTACTGGTTTTAATGTCTTACAACAGAAACAGGACATGTATGTATATAAGAATGACATTATTTATCCCTAGTTGCATTAAAGTACAGTATATGACAGTTCAGAGACTAGCAAAAGCGCAAACATTAACCTGGCTTTGAAAGCAAATGCGACGTAATGACGTCACAGATATGCAAATTAGTACGTCAAGAATCGATTCTGAATCGAATCGGGACCCTAAGAATCGATTCTGAATCGATTCATGAGGGTCCAAGCGATTCCCACCCCTACAGTTCAGGCCTTTAAGCGGCGAAAGTTTAATCCTGAGGCCAGATTGGATGTCATTTTTGTTGACAGTGAACAAATATCCGAAGGTTCAGTAGATGGTGGTGGACCCACTCGGGAGTATTTAAGATTGCTTATGAAAGCCATTCAACAGTCCAGCATATTTGAAGGACCAGAGACAGATAAGACACTGGCTCTCGATAGTCAAGGTATGTTCTACATCAGTGGTGACCAACCCTGTTCCTGGAGATCTACCCTCCTGCATATTTTAGTTCCAACCCAGCTTCAACACACCTGACTCTAATTTTTAGGGAGCCCTAAATGCCTGATTGCCAGGTTCAGGTGTGTTTGATTGGGGTTGGAGCTGAACTCTGCAGGACAGTAGATCTCCAGGAACGGATTTGTCACCACTGATCTACATTGTGTATTATCTTCATGTGATTATATTGTTGTTGAACAGTAAAGTTCTTTTGCAGGTAAGGAAAACCTAATACAAAATTGACATACCACCCTAAAGGTGGTTTAAAGGTCCTGTTTTTCCTGTGTTTTTGAAGCTTTGACTGTGTTTATGGTGCACAATATAACGTGTTCATGTTTCATGTATGTAAAAATGCAGTATTTTTCACACAGTTACTCATCTCTATTAGGTGTGGGTGATAAATCGCCTGCGATTCTCATGTGTATCTCATCAGTAAAGCCGGTTTCATGATTGGTAGTAAATCACCATCACCTGCTTTCAGATGGAGCAGCATTTACTACACTGAGCTGTATTTCACAGAGAAGCTCAGCAAAATCATGTTCTCTGTGTAGTAAATGCCGCTCCATCTGAAAGCAGGTGATGGTGATTTACTACCAATCATGAAACCGGCTTTACTGATGAGATACGCATAAGAATCGCAGGCGATTTATAGACCACCCCTAATCTCTACACCCTTGTTTTCACTGTCCTAAAAACGGGCTGATGTCTTCCTTGTTCTATGAATTCCCTCCTTCAGAAATGCCATGGGCGTCGGAACCATTATACGTGGGTGGGACAGGACCCACCCACTTTTCAAGACCAATGATAATGGACCCACCCACTTTTTCTCTAATTTAGCGCATTTGTCTGTTCACTTATCAAAGCGCTGTTAGTCCAAATCCATTCCACTAGAGCAGGGATCCCCAACCTTTGCTTTTTTACACCGCGGACCCGTTTCAGCTTTTAAACATAATTCGGGGGGTGAGTGGACGCTGAGTTGCTGTTCGAACATAGTGCTGAAAAACCTAAATTGCCAAATGTATAGGCCTAACGTTTTAAACAGAAATAAATGTCAAACAACCATGCATTAGGGAAATTAATAACTGCTTTATTTATAGTATATTTTCTATAGACGTGTAAACCATATTATAGCGGATTATTTTACTTTCATTGTTTCACGAGTTTGCCTGCCCATTTAGTCTTAATAATTAACGGTAAACGAACTTAGCTTGGTGTTCTTAAAGGCAGCTCGAACCTTAGGTCGGACTCGAGCCCCAAGTTCAAGACACAGAAGAAAAAAGGAGGAGATGATGAGGAGAGATGCCAGAAGAATTAAGTCTGTCGCGGAGGCACAGAGACTCCCGTTTTGCTTTTAATGATAATTAACACAGCACTAAATGTGGTTCCTTTCAAACGTTAAAAGTATAGGCTACTTGTTAAAATATTATTACTGCTGTAAAATAGTTTATTTTGATTATGGCACGATCGCTGGATAATTTTCAAGTTTTTTTTACAGAAGCCAATTACTTTTCATTTAGAACACGTATTAACATTATTTGCGAGGTACATTTGCAGATAATTCATAAAGTCATACCTCTGTTTAATCGATTGTGTTTTAGAAGTACACATGCTCAAACTCTTATGACAGCACAGCATTGTTTCCCGACGGAAACCATAAAATAAAGTGATCTCATTTCCAGAATCTGACATTTATATTTCTCTAAGAGAGAGAAAGAGAGATTGGGTATAACAAATAAAAAAGGTATACAAAAGTTGTATCAGTTTACCTTCCTTCGTTTTTCTTACCTTTTATTTCCTCAAAATAAAAAATAAACATTGTAGCCTACTGTCAGCAGAGTAGAGAAAAAAAATGACACAGAGAAAGATAAATGAAACATGACATCTGTAATTATTTGCAAAATATTTAAAGGGCTATTACCAGAATTTCGACCGTAATAGGCTACTGTCTTTAATTTAATAAACGCAAATGTTCAGGCTAATTAAAAGGAAACATGAAAATGTCATCTATTGCAGTAAATGTATTTTTCGGGGGGGGGGGTGTGTGGGGACCCACCCACTTTTGATTTGCTTCCGACGCCCATGAGAAATGCGTATTGAGTTCTGATTGTGTAGCTGGTTTAGTGTGCGATTCAGCAGCAGCTTAGTTTAGCTGGTAACTGGCATAGTCCTGTGGGCAGAGGTTAATCAAAAACTCTTATATTGACGTCATTCACTTATATTGGGAAGTAGAGGGCTGAATTCCAAACCAGCCGTTCTCTGTAGTCCTTGAAAAGCGAATTCTGTTAAATAAAATGTATCGCTTGTCATTGAACTTTGAGCTCTATAATTTTGCAGGTATTATTTATGTTTTAAAAATGCGATCACGAAAAACATGATTTTTAAATTGTTTAAAAAAATTTAACAAAATGCCATTAACACAGTCCTATACGTAGGAGTAGATATTTACTGGGAAGATTCCTTGTATTTCTCAGCACATTAAGCATTGAATGTTTTGTCATGAAAATAAACATTTATTTTTTTCACAGCCTTAGAAGGAAAACTATACACACAGATAGCACGGATGATATCTGTGTGTGCAATACATGGAGGTGTGGCACCAAATTTCTTCTCGGAGAGGTTGTTTAATCAGGTGTGTGATAAACCCACTGCCCGTGCAACATTGGATGAAGTGAGTGATGTCACATTCAAAGAAAAACTACTAAAAGTGAGTCTTGCTCTGTCAGTAATAATTTATACGAATTCATGCAACATTTAAAACAGTGATTGTAATGTTTTTAGATTAAAGAAGCAAGAACTGTTGAAGATGCAAAAGCTGCAATAGAGGAGGCAGAGGACAGCCTGGCTATTGTTGGGTCTTGCAGAATCATCACAACACTGAAGCAGAGGGATGCCCTTGTGCAATCTGCTGTCAATTTCTTTGTTGAGGGCAGATTAAATGTTGCATTGCAACAGTAAGTATTTGTTTAACACAAACACATTAATTGAATTACTGCTATGTGCTCAAATATATCATTCGGTACATTTTGTGGAAACAAATCATTAAGGCCTTAAAGTCAATTACCTATTTGTAGATGGTAATTTGGGAATTTTTTGAATGCCTTTTTATGCAGGTTTGTGGAGGGCTTCACCACACTTGGACTCCTCAAAGAGATGAGAGCACACCCAGATCTGTTCCATAGCATGTTTGTGAAGGATGTGAGGCCTTTGAAGGCTAGCGACCTCTCAACACTTTTCCAAGTCAGCTTTTCAGCATCAGGGACACACAAAAGAGAGCTAGAAAACCAGACCGTATGCTACTGGCGAGACTGGCTAATTGATGTTGAAGGTACAATAATTTAAGTCTGTTTTTGTTACATGCAATATGAATTTTTTTTCTTTGCTTTGTACAGCTGCTGTGAACTTTTGTGCCAAATGTTTAGTTTTATCCCTAAAATACAATACATACCTTTCTACACTTAAAAATGACTTTAAGATGTATTGTGAAAACTTAAAATGTAGTTCACAGACTGTTATGGGAATGTGTAACTATCAAGTGCCCTACATTAAGTATAAAACACCTTGTTCAAGTTACATAAACATTATTGTTGGGTATTTAAAATAAACTAAGACTTTTTTTTAGAAGGAGAATGTGCACCACTAACTTTGGAGAATGTGCTCGAGTTCGCATCTGGGGCTTCCACGATACCTCCCTGCGGTTTTTTCCCTCAGCCCACAATTGAAGTCTTTCCAGAAGAACTTGGCAAAATATTTCCTGAAGCAAATACGTGTGTCCTTGTTCTAAAATTACCGGTTCACAAAGACTATGATTCTTTTAAAGCACAAATGTGCAATGCTGTGCTTTGGGCACCAACATTTGGATTAGTTTAAAAATGTACAAGGTTCATTGTGCACTTTATTTATAGCTCATTTTAGAAGTTTTATAGTGCACTATTCAACATGTTAAAATTAAGCTTTTAAATCAGAACTGAGTTTTGTTGAATTTAAGCTTTTAAAGCAACACTATGTAGTTTTTTTACCTTTTAATAATGTCTCTAAAATTATTTCAGTGATAGAACAACTTTTAACTGGACAAATTGTACTGTTGCTGCAACCTGAGCAGCCTCCTAGCTGCTACAAGCACACTCTGAAAGTGGCGGTGGAGGGTAGGAAACACAGCCTCGCCCCTCCCCCTGCCTGCAGAAGAGTGTCTGATACCAGGCACTGTTGCGCTTTTTAACCACATGGGGGAGCTGTAAGTCATTTTTACATGGAAACTACATAGTGTTGCTTTAAATAAGTTTTGAAACAAAAACATGTTGTTAGGGTCCTAGCACCTCAGTGCTCGGGCCCTATTGTTTTATTGTTATTACAACAGACCACTCTTATAAACAGTGGTTCTCTGATAGCAAAGATAATCAATTTAATGTTAAAGGGATAGTTCACCCAAAAATGAAAATTGTGTCACTTACTCGCCTCCAAATATGTATACATTTCTTTGTTCTGATAAACAGGAAGGAAGATATTTTGTGAAATGTTTGTAACCAAACCATTTGTGAACCCCATTCACTTCAATAGTAGAAAAAAGGTTCCACAAACATTTCTCAAAATATCTTCCCTTGTGTCCATCAGAACAAAAATGTGTACAGCTTTGTAACAACATGAGGGTGAGTAAATAACACAATTTTCATTTTTGGGCAAACTATCCCTTTAACATTAAATGGATTGTCTTTGCTATTTGATACATCAGTTATATATACAGTCAATGTTCATCCGTTCTTTAATGATCCAGCATTTCTCGAAGAATCCGTACAGTCTCAATGTACACTGGTAGCATCTCTGCCAATGGTACAGTTGGATTTGGCAGTGTGGAAAGTTCTACCACAGACAGGGCTCTGGGAAGGTGTAGCTCAGGAATTTGAACTGAAGGTCGTTGTGGGCCTCTCCGCCATCTGTTGTCATCATCTGTCTGTAATTTATTTTTGTTTATCAGGTGTAACAGTCAGATACATTATATGCAAGACTGGTTCCATATTGATTAAATACCTGAGAAATGTGTAGTGTGTGTCTATCTCTTTCTTTGCTTGACCACAGCTGAAGAGGGGACTGGTTTCTTGCAGATCTTAAGGAATGGTTGTTCCATGCTCTCTGAAATTGTTGCAGATGTGACTGGATGTGTGGCATGTAACATCTATGTAAAGCATAGAGGTCTGTCTCCTTGTCTGGATTAAGCCACCCCTCAGCTTCCAGACGAAGGAAAGTGCTGTTGAATAGATCAAGGACATTTTCAAAAACATCTCTCCATAGTCGCTCGATCCTAAAAAAAAATAAGATCAAGTGTCAGTTGTTACATATAACAACACTTTAAAAGTTAAAATTAACAGTTAATTTTATTTTATATTTACATGCAATGTAATAGATAAATGCAGTCACTGTGTTAAATTAAATTTTCTAATCAAAACAAATGTTAGAAGCTACAGTATAGGTAGTAGGTTAAATGGTCTTAAGTCTTTGTTTACTTTGGGAAAAGGCATTAGAACAAGTAATAAAATGTCAGTATTTTATTAATAGTTCCTGGACTAACAACTATTTACAAGTATCACTATTACAGCCATTTGGTCTATTTAAAGTTGTCCAAGTAATTTATTAATATCTAAACTCACACAATTGTTTACATCAAATAAAAGCTATAACTGTGCTAATTCATAATGTAATTTAAAAGCTGAATTTAGTTCAAATTAGGTCAATGCATTGCTTGTAACTAACAAGAAATAGTTAAAAATGAGACGGTAATACAAATTTTAAAACTAAGCAGATACTTAATTGGAGTATCAATCACCTTTGATTGTGTACACTTCTTCCTGCAATGTGACTGTTCCTGTTGATTCCACAATTAGTCACCATGAAGCGTGCCACCAGAACGTTTTCCCCTCCCTTATCTGATCTGACTCTTGAGGGGACGCCAAACTGCTCCACAGCTGACAGGAAACTTTCCAGAACAGTTTGGGCTCTGTTGTTTGTTGCTGCAGTCAGGTAAACAATGAGCCGTGAAAACCCATCAACACCACCATGCACAACTATTCTCCATCTGCAAATATTAAGAGAGAATGTATATAAGCCACTCTGCACAGCAGCTCTAACAGACACACACTGTCGTGAATTTTTTCAGGAGAATCAGAGACGGTTGAGATGTAAAATTCTCTTCAAAGTATTTTATTAAAGAATTGTGTCCGACAGCTTGAAACAATACTGGTCATAGGGTGTACACCTGGTAAAATGATAATGACCCCGTTCTGAGTTTTTCAGTATATTATATAGTGGTCCAGTAGCCCTGCCTTTCTTTCACTCTGTACTATCCCAATGCTCAGCAGACTCCTGCCTTTAGGCCCCTTAGCTCCTTCTCATAACAACTTGGTGATGCTGTGGCTTTATCTCTGTACCCTTCATGACATACATAAATCCTCACACTGGTGGTAAAAACAGTGTCTTTGTTCTCTAACACATCATACAACCATTTTGCTATCCTTACCATGGACACCCTCATCTCCTCCAGGCTCAGCTGTGGAACAACACATTCATATGCAAGCAACAGAGAGACAACTTAAAACTTAATTCATGTCGACCTTAACCAAAAAACACATTAAAAGCATACCATATAAAACATTTATACTAATCTGTAAGATAAAACACTCAAAATTTCTCTACCATAACACACACAAACACAATGAAAACAAGATCATAAACTCGCTGTGCATCCACTGCATACAAATTCTACTAGTGTTAAAGTGTAAACTGGATTACTAATCAGCTCTTAACAACAAATACAAAAAGGGGTAAGACATTTTCTCCAAGAAAATATAATGATCTGAGTAAGACCATTATCAACATAATTCCCCCACCAAACAACCCCCATTATCTGACAATTGTGAACAGAAGTTTAGAGCATCAGATTTGGCCTACCTTATAAGCTTATGATTCCCGTCAACATGCCACAGGCTATTGGGAGCTGGTACAGAGTACACTCTTCGTCTAACGGTGCGTAGTGAGAGCCTACGCATCAGAACTCCTTCAGCGTCTACTCGCCTTAACGATGCCAGTACACGGCTCCCTAAAATAGAGTAATTGCATAATTAACACATGATCTTGTAAGACATGAATTGTAACATTTAATAAAAGCAGTAAGCTCTTTTACAACAGCCTAAAACAAGACTCAACCAGTATGAGCCCCGGAACTTAACCGTTTGATAATAAACAAATGTCTGCCCACAATTTTCATAAGGCCAGTATTTTGGTTGAAAGTATTATTCTGTTTAAAGTGTTCAATAACAGTGTACAAATAAATCAAGTTCTTACGTTTGACAAAAAGTTGCTTTGACCTCAAGTGACCTAGTATCAGCTTGTAGCCAGCGCTGGGGAAATTGCGATGAATGTCACGTCTAACTCAGCGTCACTAACACTTTTGTTCAAGTCCACTCGTCTGTGTACACAAAAAGTAAAGCTATTAAAAACAACTTTATATCGTTATGTGTCTGTATGTCATCATCCATAGCAGCTATCTTACCTTAACCCCCATCGTGTAATCCTGCGATTAAGTGTTTTCAAAGACACACCAAAATGTTTGCCATCTCACTGCGAGGGATGCCAAGTGAGATTTGCATATGTAGTTGGTCTTGTGGTATGTCAATACTGGGCTGAAACTTAATTAAACGCTCCACTTCATTAAACTTAGTCCATACCGTGTCCTCAACATGCCGACTGGATGCCTCCAGGTTTCTTCTAAGATTAAGCAATGTCGTCAACGCATAGTCATAGTTCACTAGATCATTAATGTTACTCTCCACATAGTTAGCCAAAGAAATTACAGCATTTATAGTGTTGGTCCACGTTTCCTCCATTTTAAGTTACCGTCTTTCTCAGGTCCTCATCCGAGATCAATCTACGCATGACGTACAATCAGAGCCAATCAGCGAGCTTGTTACATCCACCTGGCCATAGATAATTTGCATTTCTCATTTGACCATTTGCAAGGACCCAAAGAGTCACGGAAAAGCTAAATAGAGAAGCTAAAACGAAAAGCAAATCGAATAGCGAAAAGAATAAGGAGAACCATAGGGAAAATGAAAACAGAAATGTTAAACGGAAATGCCCTTTTAAATGCCTAATTTAAACCTGTATTTGTAGTTCAATTTATAAATCCAGTTATTTATTTCTCTTTTTAAATCGCTTTTTGAAATACATTTTGAAATTCCATTATTTAATTAAGAATTTGTAAATGCAATTTAAAATGATGAACTTATTGAGTGTTTTATGTTGTTTTTGTAAATTGTTATATTAATTTGCACTATTTATTAATGTATTAATATTTCATTTCTACATTATTTTTTTTAATCTCACTTTTTATTGCCTAATAAAATGTTACATAATGATTTTTTTTGTAACTTTGTCTATTTATTTATAGATTAATTAATGAATTTTTAAACAAATCTATTAATTGCTATTTTTATTGTCCAGGTAGTTATTAAATATTGAAGTTCTTTATTACATTTTGCATGACTCTTGTGGTCCTCCATAATTACCATGGTCTCACTCATATAACAACAGAATTCAATGTTAAATTATAGGTGAAACTTCATTCAATGCTGATAGACACCTCCCATTCTAAGCATGAACCAATCACCCACTGTATACAAATTAAGGACAGCCCTTAGTTTTACAACAACCAATCAGTACCAAATTCCTATATGCTTTGTTCTCTGGTTATTTTAACCCTTATGTGTTGTTGGGGCCATTTTTGCCATTTTTTTGTCTTAATTTGGCCACAACTTTCTCTGTGTTTCAGCAAATGGAATGATTTTTGGTGACAAATCTTATATTTACACATATTTTAAGAAAATGCTTTGAAATTTTTCAAAAACTTAACAATATACCGTGGGCAAATTTACTACCCTTACGTGTTGTTAGCGGCCAAAAAAGGCCACTAAATTAAACTGCTGTAAAAATTTATCGGATGAAATTTTTTTCACATTTTTTTTGCATAAATCTGTTAATCAACCTCAGTACTGATCAAAACTACCAAATGTTTGCAAAAATTCCATGATTTTAACTCTTTCATTGCCAAGTTTATAAGTAGTGTCACTGATTTGGGGAAAAAAAACACACAAAATGACAGATTTTCAATATAAAACGTGACTGTGGACTGGATTTTCTTTTACCTTTTTTACAGTCTTGGGCATGCCAAAGATTGGTAAAAACATTGGCTTTGATGCATTTTTAGTTTTTGTGCAGCATCAGATTAAATTTTTTTCTCCCTCATTTATTGTTTGTGGCCATTTTTTCCCCATTGACTTCCATTATAACAACATTTTTTGATTGCTGAGCCATGACACCTTATTACCATGCATTCTTGATTCTTTGTGCCTTTTCCTTTTGCAAAGAGGTAAAATTTGTCATTTTTACTGTTGATCACCATGTGGCACCATTAACCCTTTAGTAGCCTGTGCAAAAAACAGAGCATAAATTCTGGTCTGTACATTGAGTTATATGGACTATAAAACCATTGTGTGTGTACGAGTGTGTGTGTACGAGTGTGTGTGTGTACGAGTGTGTGTGTGTACGAGTGTGTGTGTGTGTGTGTGTGTGTGTGTGTAGGGTTAGTGTTAGTATTGAGGAGAGAGCACCTCCCTCGCGCACCAGTTAGTGCTGCACTGGTGAGAGGGATTTAGTCTCCTGTAGCTGTCCCTCTAGACACAAATCCACAGACACCAGCAGGCACCAGCAGCTCAGGAGTGAAGAGGGGAACATGCAAGTGGTGTACAGAACCAAAAAAAGAACAGTCAGCATTTGTATCCGTTGTGGTAGACACACTTGCAGAGAGCACCAAGTAATATGCTGCAAGTCCTGCTAAAAAGACTGAACACACACACGTACACATATACACACCAAAAAATTAGTTTGATTGTTTAGTTCTCCATCCATCCTCTACTCTTGCTTCATTGTTCAGTTTATTTGAAGTTGTTTTTGCATTTTGGTTCATAATAAATGTTGTTAATAAATCTGATGAAGAGAAGATTTTTTACAGATTTTTCCACACAGACGCACACACATGCAAGCACGCACGCACACACACACACACACTCTCTCTCTCTCTCTCTCTCTCTCTCTCTCTCTCTCTCTCTCTCTCTCTCTCTAATATGCTGTTATAGTCCATATAACTCAATGTACAATCCAGAATTCAAGCTCTTTTTTTTGCACAGGCTACTAAAGGGTTAATTGTGCCACATGGTGATCAACAGTAAAAATGACAAATTTGACCTCTTTGCAAAAACTAAAACCACAAAGAATCAAAAATGCATGGTAATAAGGTGTCATGGCTCTGCAATCAAAAAATGTTGTTATAATGGAAGTCAATGGGGAAAATCTGATGCTGCACAAAAACTAAAAATGCATCAAAGCCAATGTTTTTACCAATTTTTGGCATGCCCAAGACTGTGAAAAGGGTGAAAAAAAATTCAGTCCACAATCACTTTTTATATTGAAAATCAGTGATTTTGTGTTTTTTTTTTTCTCAAATCAGTGGCATCACTTATGAGCTTGGCAATTAAAGAGTTAAAATCATGAAATTTTTGGAAACATTTGGTAGTTTTGATCAGTTCTGAGGTTGATTAACAGATTTATGCAAAAAAATTTGAAAAAAATATTAATCTGATACATTTTTACAGCCGTTTAATTTAGTGGCCTTTTTTGGCCGCTAACAACACAAAAGGGTAGTGAATTGGAACAAGGCACAAGGGTTAAGGAGATGTGTATAAAATTCAGGGGGACTTTCTATATCTAGAAATGCACCCCCATGATGCTGTATCTTTGATATAGCATCATGTATTTCATTTTCATTTTATCAGCAGAGGATTTTGGAGGTCCGACTAGCACTTGGCATTAGTTTCAGTTAAATTAAATGCGTGGAGGCTAATTTCCTGTTTAGAGTAACATGTAAATGTTGTCTGACCACTCTAAATCAGATGAGCCTCAACCTCTGATTATTTCAATATTAATCTATCTAAGTTGCATTTTAAATTATGGCACGATTATACAAAGCTATCATTGGAGAAGATGGTCAGTTTGTTTTATGATAGTGATTGTGAACCTCTGGTTAGAAATAAATATTGTAATAATTAAGTTGCACCTCTATGGGGACTAAATAAAGTATGTTCAGAGATGAGCACGCATAAAAGGCGGCCTTCTGAACATATGGTCTAACCTCTAGCAGCGACCAGGCCTGATTCGGTTGTGATCGTGGGCCCGCATGATTATTAAATATTAATAAACGGCCGGTGCGTGAGTCCAAAGCGACATGAGTAGCCGAATGAACGGATGCAATAACAAGTAGGGCTAAACCAGAATAACCAAACATCCACCCAAATTCTGCAACTGTTAAAAGTAATTATCAATCCGATTTATAATAACTTTATCTTGGAGTCAGATAATAATGCCAAATCGCATAAATGCCAAAACGTCATCTGCAAGCGCTGAAAAAGATCGAATGCGCTAAAATCCTTCTGCCATGCGGTTTGGATTCCGTTGTTGGGCCAAACGGATGGATGGGGTCATATTTTACCCCCTTACATACACAAAAATTTCCAACATGTTTTGATGTAGGCTAAAGTTGTGTATGTTTAGATATTTAGTTGTAATTTGATTTTAGCCTAATGACACATACTGTACCCGGTTTTGGTGTTGGGGGCTGCAAAACGGACAAACCAGTTCTGGGTTGGCTAGGGTAGTTATGTGTGTGATTGCAAGATGTGAACCCTTACAAAACAAAAATATATTGCCGTATATTGGAAAATATCAAGTAATATATTAGGCAACATATTTTATATTTATATTTTTCAATATATTGAAATATATGCATAAACCATACATGTATATATGATACAAAATATATTCCAATCAAGAACAAAAAGGGAACTATATTTTTACATGTAATAGTTTGTCTTTATATGCTATAAACCATACATGTATATATGATACAAAACAGAGGTGGGGGACTCGAGTCACATGACTTAACTCAAGTCTGACTCGAGTCACAATTTTCAGGACTTGCAACTTGTTTGATTCAAGTATGAAAATAACTTGACTTGACTTTGACTTGAGAACAAGTTACTTGAGACTTGACTTGACCGGGAAGACTCGACAATGACTTGAACTTATAAATAATAAACAAACAGCAATAAAATTCATTAGAATAAAAAATATTATTGTGACATCAGCACCACTTATCAGCGTCTGTGCCTTTAACGCTGCACAATTCAAACCGCGCCAAACATGGCAGACAGTAACGTTAGTCGAGCTCCACAAATAGTCTCATTTGGCTATAAAGACTTTGAACTGGATCGTGCCAATAAAAAAAGATTTGCCAGATGCAAAATATGCAATGCAAGAATATCCGACAGGACAACCATAACGTAAAAAAACAAAGTAAGAAAGTCATCTTTTTATAGTCGTTTTACTCTATAACGATTACTAATGCAATAAATTAACGTAAATCTTTTCCTGTTCCGTGTGGAAAATGCGCTTGCAGTTGATCTGTGGGCACGAGTCACTGGCTGGAGTGTGCCTCAGAACCTTTCCTGGTCTGGACGGATCAAAAGAATCTCGAGTACATCCGTTCAGCCAGGAGACTGACCTCGCGACAGGCTTGTTGGGCACTCCTCTTTGACTGTTTTAACTTTGCCTCTCGTACTGGCCGGGTTCTAAAAACACGAAGCCCAACGCCCTCTCTTGCTTGTTTGATAGCCGTAGCATTAAGAGGACCAAAACCATCCTCCCCGAGTGGCGGGTGGTGGGTGCCCTCTGCTGGGGAATCAAGCAGCGGGTGAGGGAGGCCGGCCGAGAGGGGGAAGTGCCAGCTGAGTGCCCGACGGGTTGATCCGAGGTCATCCAGTGGGGTCATGAGTCCAAGTTTGTTTGTCATCCTGGAGTTCGGAGATCATTGGCTACCGTCCGCCAACGGTTTTGGTGGCCCTCTATGGCGTCAGATGTCAGACAGTTTGTATTAGTCTGTCAGGTATGCATTCTGAATAAGACTTCTCATCAAGCCCTCGTTGGTCTGCTTAAACCCCTTTCTGTTCCCTCCCGCCCTGGTCACATCTAGCCGTAGATTTTGTTACCGGCTTACCTTATTCTAAAGGCAACACCGTTATTTTGACGGTGGTGGACCGTTTTTCCAAGGCGGTTCATTTCGTTCCCCTTCCCAAGCTGCCCTCTGCCAAAGAAATGGCGCAGGTTTTGATTGAACACATCTTCCGCTTACATGGTCTGCCTACTGACGTGTTATCTGATATGGGTCCGCAATTCATTTCCTGTTTTTGGCAAGAGTTCTGTAGACAGATCGGCGCCACTGTCAGCTTATCTTCAGGTTATCACCCACAGACCAACGGGCAGTGTGAACGGGCTAATCAGGATCTCGGCCGAGCGCTCCGCTGTTTGACATCTCAATTTCCGAGCTCCTGGTGCCAACAGCTTCCCTGGGTTGAATATGCGCACAACTCCCTTCCTGTTTCTGCCACCAATATGTCCCCTTTCGAGGCTTCGATGTGTTTTCAGCCACCTCTGTTCCCATCACAAGAATCCGATGCGATGGTTCCGTCTGCTCTAGCCTTTGTTCAACGCTGCAAGCGCACTTGGAACAGAGCTAGAACAGCCTTAATTCAGGCAGCCAGACAAACCAAAGCCACGGCCGACCGACACCGCCGACCTGCGCCCCATTACATTTGTGGGCAGAAAGTATGGCTTTCTTCCAAGGATCTGCCTCTCAGAGAGTCCTCTCGCAAATTGACTCCTCGGTTCCTTGGTCCATACAGTATTATTAAGGTTGCTAGACCGGTGGCGGTAAATCTCAGATTGTCTCCTGCTCTCGGTCAGATTCACCCTGTTTTCCATGTGTCCAAGGTCAAGCCTGTATTTTTTTCTCGTATTAACCCTGTTCCCTCTGCCCCTGCTCCCCCCACCCCTCTTCTAGTGACTGGCTCTCCTGCCTATTCAGTGAGAACTTTAGAGATGTTCGCCGACGGGGCAGAGGTTTTCCGTATTTAGTTGAATGGGAGGGTTATGGTCCGGAGGAGCGGTGTTGGGTTCCAGCCCAGGACATCCTGGATCCAGGGTTGATCGCAGGTCTCCATCGGCGACTAGGTTAGCCCCCTCCGGTACCATCTGTTGGCGGTCGTTGGGGGGGTACTGTCACAATCTCGGTCTGATTGACCGTTCTGTCTTTTCTCTTCCTCGTGTTTGTGTTTTGTGTTTTTGACAGTTCCTCACGTTCGCGCCTGTCACCAGGGCGATTTCATCACTGCTGATTTCCTACACCTGTGTCCCTCACCTGTTACTCATTTTCTCCCCATTTCGTTTAGTAGTTAATCTCTCTGATTATTCGTATTTTTTTACTTTTTGTCCTTTTTTGTTTTTTTCGCCTGTTCTGTCTGCTGTCTCTGCCATCTCGTTATAGGATTACAGCACCTCCGCTTCGGATTCCTGATCTTCCTCCATCTGCCCTATGTCCTGATTGTGACCGCTGTCCAGCAGACCTGAGTTCTGGTTATGCTCGCTGTCCAGCAGCACTGAGAGGGGTCGTGACCGTTGCCCAGCTGTTTCTGTCGGCCTTAATTGACGATTGCAGTCCAGAGTTCTGGTTATGCCCGCTGTCCAGCAGCACTGAGACGGGTAGGGACCGCTGCCCAGCTGTCTCTGTCGGCCTTAATTGCCGATTGGTCTCCTCTTCTCTCCCCAACCCTGTTCTGTGGTTTTCAATGTCCAGCATGGCGGTTGTGATCTCCACTGTGTTCTCCAGTGTTTGCTATTGACTTTATCTCTCCCTTGCACTGCCCAGTGGTTTTCTCTGTCCCTTATTTAAGCCTTTATTAAAATTATTGATTCATCTGCAACTGGTTCCTTGCCCAGGGTTATTATCGTAAACGAAAACTATCACGAAAACTGAAACTATTAGTGAAAAAACATTTTCGTTAACTGAAATAAAATAAAAACGAAGGTTTCTAAAAAAAACTAAAACTAAAGAATAACTATAATGTGGACCTGTAAAACTAACTAAAACTAACTAAAATTTAGGAAAACAAAACTTGCGTTTTGTTTTTTAAATGTTACTGGATCAGCAGTTAAACACGGAGTCACTCATATTACCGGATCATAAGCAAATGAGCAGATGTTGCTGGATCATTAATAACCAATAGGTGGCAGTCTATTAGAACTCCTGACCTGCACAGCAGCGTGATGTGTATGACGCTGTCAGGGCACTGGATCCCTGCCCCCGAGCCAACAGTTCGGTTTAGAAAACATCATCTTGTTGCTAACGCCTAGTTTAGTAAGACAATTTGTTTCTGCTGGCAAACCATTACAATAACTGAAGAAGGCTTAATTATCTCAGTGTACTGTACACGGAAGCATTAAAACGTTACTGTAAATATGGCTGAAAACGCTGACGCCAACCGCTTGCTTGGCAGTGTTAGCTGACGCTTTTTGGGTGCTATGATACAGAATGTCCGTTTAACTAATCTGAAACTATTATATGCCTTTGCGGATAATCAACAAATAATATTATATATTAATATTTAGTCAACAAATAGGTATATTATGTTAGTACAGCGGTCTCTTCTGGTACAGAAATGGACACTCATAGACAGAACATTAAACTTTGCATTGATTTTCAGTTGTTGTGCACAGTTTGTACAAGTAAGATGTGCTGATTTACTCTAAATTATCTGGGTTATTTTTAACCCAATGCTGAGAAAATACTGGACAGAACACATATGTTGGTTTATAAATAAACATATGCTGGGTTGTTTCAATGCAATGCTGGGTTGTTTTAACCCATCTTTGGGTTAACAACAACCCAGCATATGATTATTTATAACCAAACATGTATATTTATATATGTATATTATATTTACCCAAATAACACATCAGAATTTAGAGTGTTGGTTGGTGTGGTATTTGTCCCGGCCTTTGATTGATAGGACTAAATAAACAAAACTTATTTTTTTTAAATCCTCTTATTCTCATCGTATTTTCAGCATTTCCAGATTTGGCAAGGTGTATGTACACAACCATGATATTATGTTAAAGACTAAAACTATACTAAAACTAAATAAAGACTAAAAGGAATGATTTTTGAAAAATAGAAACTAAATCAAAACTATTTATGCACCACTAAAAAGAACTAAAACTAAACTGAAATAAAATAACACATTACAAAACGAAATAAAATAAAAACTAATATCTTTTTTTAAAACTATAATAACCCTGTCCTCGCCTCTGTGTATTTTATATACATTTCCTGACATACGTACTGTATTACTAAATGATGAACGTTACTGTGAACTCGTTCATTCTGGTGCTTGTGAATCCGTGTATCGTTTGTTCATTCGTTTTTCTAATTGAAACCAAAAATAAAAAAATTAAAAAAGACGTGTTTTTTTTTTTAATCTGTTTCCAAAACCAAAATGAAAAAACGGATAACGCTTTGTTTTCCGATATTCAATTTTGTACTAATATCAAAAATCTAAAAAACGGATAAGGAGCGTGTGCGTTTCACTTTGGTGTTTTCGTTTGATGCCAGTGACGTCAACCGGAAGTGATCTTTACCCGCGGAATTACAAGGCAAGTAGCGCGATCAACGTAGAGAGCTTCATGCTGTTCCATGGCAGTAAGAGTGACACTAAAATCAGATAATATGACCACAGAAAAAATATTGGTCATATTCTAGGTATTTATTCTGTTAATTCACTGTAGTAATTAACTGTAGTCAGATCTCGTTGTCATGTGAAATCCATCTCCATCTCCAACACTCCTACTTTTCAGTAGGATTTATCAAATTTAACACAGTGTTGATGAAGTTCATATTGTGAATTTATATATGGTCAGTATGTGTTATTGTTATTTTAAAAACTCGAGCTTAAACTTGGTAGGTTAAGGATTGTTATTTATGTACGTGGAACATGTGTATTAGAACCATGTATAAATCACAAGAGGCACAGCAAGCAATAATCAGCCTAACCAGAATCCAGGTTTTTAAATTTCCAACCGGCAACATGAATCCACTCGTTGCTTTGCTTGGACTACGCCAGAACAACCAACCCATTGAGGATAGGCCTATTTCACAATATGGCGGCCGAGACCAGATGTAGGTAGAATGCATTTCCGGTCACGCCGTCAAGGATCTCATTCATTCATTCATTATCATAATCATAATGGACCGCCAACAGCTCGTTTTTTTCTCAGACATTAACTAATTTACCTAAAGTAAGAATACCAGAAGTTGTCCGTTTTGTTGATAGTTTTCAGGGAGAGGTAAGAAGATAAAAATTAGATAAAGAGTACAATTTTTTTTTTTGAGAATTTATTTTTGATTATCAAGGTAGGTATTATGCTAGGCAGTTATCATGGCAGAACAATCAATGTTGTTTTATGGATGATTTAAAAGTGTTCTTAATAAAAATAATTCAAAAAACTTGTTAACTGTGTATTTGTGTGTGTGTGTGTGTGTGTGTGTGTGTGTGTGTGTGTGTGTGTGTGTGTGTGTGTGTGTGTGTGTGTGTGTGTGTGTGTGTGTGTGTGTTCAGTCACAAACATTCTTTCAGGGAAAATTGTTATTAGGGCCAGGTGTTATAGGTCGTTACGAAAGCGAGAGGAACCACATCAGCTTGAGGTAAATAATAAATTATTGGATGTAATAGTGAATGGTATGTTTTCTGATAAACAGATTGTTTCCAATGTATTACTTATATCAATGTATGTATTAAAAGAAGCTAAATAGTTTTGTAATAACAGCACCAACTGCAGTTACCATTAACATAACATAGCTTTTACATTATAATGGTCATTCCCAGCAAACAATGACCTGGCGGTCCGCCGGCAGTTTTTGGGCGGCACGAAGTCAGCGGCTTGACGCGGTCGGACCACCGTCGGGGCACCTTCGGCAAACCGACCAACGTAAAAAAGCTGTCGGTCTGCCGGCGTTTCTTGGGTGGCAAGCCACCAGCGGCTTGCCCCTGCTGGACCACCGATGGTACACCAGTGGCAAACCGCCCCAGCAAACAATGACCTGGCGGTCTGCCGGCGGTTTTTGGGTGGCACAAAGTCAGCGGCTTGACGCGGTCGGACCACCGTCGGGGCACCTTCGGCAAACCGACCAACGTAAAAAAGCTGTCTGTCTCCCGGCGTTTCTTGGGTGGCAAGCAACCAGCGGCTTGCCCCTGCCCACCGTTGGTACACCAGTGGCAAACTGCTAGGTTACTGAAACTAAGAATTTTAAAAATCTTAAGAAAATACATGAAAAACAATATGAGACTGCATATAGGGCTTATTTAACGAAATGCATACATATTTTTTTAATATTTCAGTTTAAAAGAATTTTAAGGATAGAATAAAAAATGAGAGATAGTGTTTGATACAATGTAGTCCACGTGCAGGCGTGGTAATTTGGACATTTATAGACAACAAAACGAGTTTGTGATTTCATAATCATTTGAGGAGATTTTAAATTGTTGTAGTGATTATGTCAATGTGTGAATTTGCCATGACGCGTGTGCTATGCGTGCCGAACACGTGCCCTTTTTGGCTTGTTCGACTTCATGCGGCGCTGCAAGAACCGACAGCTGTATGACGTCAAAGTACCGCGAGAACGATTCGAGAACTCATACGAAGTGTAATTTCGTCTCGCTCTCGCGGCACTTTAACGTCATGCGTCTGTCAGTTCTAGCGGGGCCGCAGGCAGGAAGTCGAACAGCCGTCTTTCCCTCAATACGGATTACCATGAGGTGGGACTGACGAAGCTCCTCTTTCACGGGTTTCTTTACTGTTTTCAGGTAAGTTTAGTCCCTCAAAATACACAAATAATACACAAAACTATTATTGACACGTAACAGAAACGCTTGTGTTGAATATTTACTTCATAGAAATGTTTTTTGTCTTAGAGAAAGTCTGATAGCATGTGGACGCTTTTCAAAAGTGATAATGTTAGGGTGACTATAGCTTTTGCATTGTTTATTAAGTTTTGCTTTTTAAAAAGCAACTTCGTGTGTTGATGAGATGATGTGATAGCTTTGTTCAGGTTGTCAATGCATTATTGGAAGTAACTTAGGCTACTTTGTTTAGCCTAAAATATGCAATGTACTGCACAGTTAAACGGTGAAAAAACTTTCATATAGCGTGAGTATTTGGTGAAACTAGTACAAACACATGTTTTATCGTAAACATATATATATACAAAAAAGTTGTTCTTTTATTTTAGGAGTGACCAATATAACCTCTATAATAGAAGAAAAGCTGAAGATTTCAAAATTTTCTGAAGGGAGCCACAGACAGAGATGTAAACTCAGGCAGGTTGAGAGCATATTAACTCACTTTTTTCACAACATATTACCATGCATCTTGTCATTTTTCTGCGTTTATAGCAGTTATTCCAGGAAGGTTTTAACATCCAAACGTGAGTGGCACCATATGAGCAATATTAAATGAACAAGTAAACCTAAAAACATAGATTCTGTTATATTTTGTATACTTTAATTTTCTTTTCTGTGTTTTCCATCCTTTTCATCAATATTGATTGCTTTGTGACAAATTGCATGTTATGTTTGTAGATTTTCCTTGCTGATATCCGTGCAGCAGAGTCAAAGCAGACCTGTCAGAAAACATCTCTAAGTTGCTATGAATCTCATAACTAGTAAGTACAACCTTAAACTAATACATTGCTGTTTACAGGTTTAAGGTTGTGGTTTATTTATAAAGTGCATCCAATTTCATTGGTAAAAAACAATGTTATTTTGTGTATTTGGTATAATATGCAATGTGTTTGCGTGGTGTACAGTTAAAAACACATAAATTTTTATAGCTTTAGATTTCCTCCCTTCCTCAAACGCATTGATTTGACTTGTACTTACTAGTTATGAGATTCATAGCAACTTAGAGATGTTTTCTGACAGGTCTGCTTTGACTCTGCTGCACGGATATCAGCAAGGAAAATCTACAAACATAACATGCAATTTGTCACAAAGCAATCAATATTGATGAAAAGGATGGAAAACACAGAAAAGAAAATTAAAGTATACAAAATATAACAGAATCTATGTTTTTAGGTTTACTTGTTCATTTAATATTGCTCATATGGTGCCACTCACGTCCTCAAACGCATTGATTTTGTACAGAACTCATCGATCTGAAATGCGCTGTGTCCCTGATTGGCCAGCTAATATGTACGTTGTGATTGGCCTGAATATGTCTGCCGTCAGCCGGAAATGTGACGCTCCTGTTTGAAAGATTCGGTCACAATGCAATGCTGACAGGAGTTCATTTGTAGGCTATGAGTAAAAGCGGGAGCAATTATACAGACAGTGCATTATTTGAAAACCACGCCCACCGGGGGAAAACAATCCAACCATCTCAATTTACTTTATATTGCATTTCTGGCTTATAACCAAAAAACAAAACAATGCCTGAAAGCTGCTGCGTGACAGAGTCTACAGCTAACACGCTGAAAACCCCAGAAATACGTTTTTAGTACCAAGCTATAAAACTCAGCCTTTAAGGAGACAAAAGTGGATCGCTGATTACGTTTCCCTCCAGTGGGCAACTGGGCATAGTTCTAATTATAGTAGTACTATGACAAGTTGCCTGAATCCAGTTTTGTGTCTTTGAAACGCTAGTTTTTTTTGTGTCAACAGCTTATAAAGTCTTATTTCTGAGTTTTTGGCTTGTTAGCTCAAGCCTGGTCCAACCAGACTCTCGTACATTCATTTCATTTGTACAGGGAGTCTGGCCACGCTCCATTGCAAAGTGTTACTTCCGTTAAGGAGGGTCTTCTGTTGAAGTTTAAAACTATTGGATCTGCCCAGAGTCACTCAGGATCTGCCATAGGCAATTGTTAAAGTGTGGTCGTGACGTATGTCATGCGCCAATACCGGCTGGAAACAACAAGTTTGAATGAACAGACCAACAAAACTTAGCAAACATTGTTCTTGCTCCGGCTTTAACTTCTGTATATTCTGCAATTTTGCAACAACGGACTGAATAGCTTTTCTCACGTCTTTCTCCGCTGCCATTACTGAATTACAACTCAAACTGACGCACGACTTCTGTTCGCTGATTGGTCCTGCAGATTTTTGCAGGACAAAACAACACTCTACACAGCAGTCCCAGACATTGTACTGAAGCGAAATGAAAATTAAGTGGAAGCACGTAGGAGGGCGGAGCCAGGCTATGTTAGCTCCACACCCTGTCACACAGCAGCTTTTAGGCATTGTTGTGGTATTTGTTATAAGCCAGAAATGACATGGAGGTTCAGGCAGCCACACGCAATACAAAGTCATTGTTACTCATTGTTTACGCATATCGTTAACATGTACTAATACATACTTACACACCAAAGTAAATGTAAAATCATGAGTCGGACCATAATTGCTCTTTAATAAAATACAATAAAAAGGCAAGGCTTTGTCACATTTTACTCCTAAATTCTCCCATGCAGTCTAAATCTAGAAAAAACACTACTTCTAAGACAAGCATTCACATACACTAAAACATCTTATGACCTTGTTCTTCAGTAATTAAATAATAAAATGCGCAAACGAGCTTTTGCTTGAAATAATATGAACAGCAGCAACCCTAATCCTTCTCATTTTGCTTTTATGTTTTTGTCCATCAGGATACACATCATGAGATAACTAGAGCTTATGGCTCTGTTTGGATCCAGCCTCACTTGTGAAGAATTCAGATGACGTAAACACTCACAAAGACATTATATGATGGCATCTATAGATGGACATACACAACTGCCAAATGTAACATATTGTAATTACTGCACCAAAGCGCAACCCTACAGATTTTCAACCCACTTAATATTTTTACAAATACAATATATGTTTATATTTGAAAAAAATATTCTTTAGCTAATTTTACTGATTTATTTCCATTTATTTGTCCACAATACTCTGCCAAAATGATGTTTTGCATCATCCAAATATTGTTAATGTACATATTACAGACATTGTAACAACACAAAGTGGGTTGAAAAAGTTTCTTCTTCTAAGTGCAGTAACTACGCAAACACTAAAACCGAGAAAAAAGTTCTTAAAGTGTTTTACACCAGCGGGTCAAACTTGTTACTGCAATTTTGGCAAACACATTTCTCTGATGGGACAAAATTAAACCAGGAGACTTTGTCACAAGACAACAGATCTCACAAAGCCCATTTCAACCTTCACCTCAATTTTGACCAAATGCATAGTTACTGCGCTTTGGCTTTGTTGGGCAGTATAGTAGTATTATAGTAATGCTGCAGTGAAACCATGGTAACCATATATTTTTAAATCATGGTAAAGTTTGTGGTTACTAAAATGTAGTACTATAAGCCTATGCTGTTGTAAGAGAATGTTTATTCTTTATTATTGTTGTAAAATCATGGTTGATTTTATATTTACCATGTGTTACTGCAAATGATGGTAAAATCATGGATAACTTTGCATGGGTACAGAAAGGTGTAAACTGGTTGTTTTTATTTGTAAGTCATGTTGGTTTTAATGCATGTGATAAATGTATATGCATTTGAATATTTATTCTGTTTACTGACAATAATAAATTTGCAGTTGCTGATGTAAATTGTTTATTATTGTGTTGAAAGACATTTGGTTAGCGTGATTAAACAATTATGAACCACGGACCGACCGGGCAGCTAGCAACCATTACCGGTATAAACCAGCGGACCTTTGCGGCTGCCGCTGGTGGTCCGCTGGAAAAACGATGGGTAAAACTCCGGCGAGCCACTGGCGGCATCCGCCGGGGGACCGCCGCTCGTCCGCTGGCCTTGTGTTAGCTGGGGCAGCGGTCCAACAGCGGACCTCCGTCGAAAAAGTAGCGGCTGCCGCTGGTGGTCCGCTGGAAAAACGATGGGCAAAACTCCGGCGAGCCGCTGGCGGCATCCGCCAGTGGACCGCCAACTTTGCCGCCGGTGGTCCGCCGGTGGACCGCTGACCTTATGTTTGCTGGGATTGTAACCCTTGTACATTGTTTAGGGCATTTAAAATTATATTAAAAAGTTGATACTATAAATGTACACACAAAATAAGTAAATAAATAAATTAGAATGATGTCATTGTATGTTAGTATGAAATATGTTATTTTAAGTGTTTTTCCCCAGTAGATGGCAGCAAACTTTGGGTAGACTGGGTGAATGCAAAAAATGCAAATCTTTACATGGAATTGGACTAGAAATTTTAATATTGTACAAGTAGAATTATAAATATAAAATGTAGCTACAAATACACATTTTACAGTTGGGAGTAAATGGTTCAGTGTACTTCTTAAATGAACAGCAAAACAAATGAATATGTAAAATACATGAAGGTTTTTCTATCACGTTCTGTAGATCACACTTGAAACCATCACCCCACCTGAACTGACAGCATATCCCTGTAAGACCCACGGTTGCAAATTTACAACATCACTTTTAACAATTAAAAAAAAATGCCTGCAAATGTTTTTTTCCTCTCAAAACCACATTTACATAGTTAATGGGTCCTATTGTTTGTCCTCACAATCCTATTGGATAGAAGAAGTGTCTATAGGTCCGGTCATCTGGCTATGAACTCACTCTACCTGCAAACTTCCCGCTGAGCTCATCTCCTTTTTTTGCATGACTGGATTTGTCAGGATTAAAGTAAGTAACACTGCTTAAATATTTTTTGGGTGTTTATTACAATGTCTAGAACATGTACATATTTAGTTATTTTGGAAAACTTTCATCAAATTTGATTTAGAGCTTGTTATGTCTATGTTGTAATTCTACAACATTGGGTCAGAGTGGTAGTCAAAATACCCTGTGCACCTTACACATTACATAAGGACACTGCACTTTTCAAATGATCACAAATTGAAAAATAAATGTAGTAAAAATGTAGTGTTACATGATTAATTGTAACTAAGCTATAAATGTGTTTTTCTGTTAATTGTTTTACTTAGTTTAGCTTAGACCATTATTAAACACATGAAAAAATGTTATGGGATATTTGAAACTTCAGCATCTATAGCAGTATTTGAAACTTCCTGTATTTTTGTAGTTTTTTTTTTTGTTTTTTAACTTCTAAATGATCCTGAGCCATTTTTTCTCAATGTTGCCCAAGCAGCTGTTAGTAGCATTAGGAGATAGAAAAACAGATTCTGAATGTTCTGGAATTTTTGGGATGCCTGTTGCATTGTCCAGGAACAGGTGCGAATGGTCTTGAATGTGAACCTGTAAGTGCTCTGGGGGATGCATGTGTTCCTTTAGTATGATAAGTAGAGAGCATAATAGGCTGCAATAGACAGTATTGTTTGAATGTAGTGAAATGTTGAAATTATAATACTTATGGGCATGCTAATGGCAATATTTAGATTTCTACCCACATGGTCTACCACCCTGTCTATTCTTTCAGTTTATCTACTACAATGTAAGACCCATATGTATTATTCACATATTTAACTTCATTTTTTTGTTTACTTTTTCCATTTCAGAATGCCACAAGTGTAGAAAGGTATTTTATTCAGTGTGCAGGATGTGATTGCTTTTGTCCAAAATGGAGAGAGCGATTTTGAAATCGACTCAGACGACACGGATTCAAGTGACTCAGAGAATGAAGATGCAGGTGAAATGGACAAAGAAAACCACCAACCCATTGACTGCCCAGCCAATGATGATGTGGAAATCAAGCCCCAACCAATTAAACACACTGTGCCCCGGGACAGATTTCGCTGGCTGAAAAAGGATTTTATCAGTCCCAATACCGATTTCTCTGGTTCAGAAATTACCAATGATGCCACCTCCCTCCTTACCCCACTGGCGTACTTCCAAAAGTTTGTGACAGAAGACATGATTGAGGCTTTGACAAGAAACACAAATGAACGTACAGCTTGCAAAAAAGTGGAACATCTGTCAACACCAATAGTAAGGAAATTGAGAATTAAGATTTGTAAATATTTTTTTCCCATATTTTTTATTAATAAATGCTTATTTATAAAACTATGATTGTTGTGTGGTTATAACTCATGATATATATACTGTTATGGGGCTAAGTAAGCAATCAACCCTGCAAATGAATGCTTAAATGTTCTGTATATCTGTTCAGACAAAGTGAGTACAAACACAGAAGTTCTGCTCCAAGCAATGCCCAATGTTGCTAATTTACAACATTTTCCTAAAAACGTACTAAAACGTAAAAAATCAGAAAACTCTTTCATTTCTACATCAGAGGCCTCCTAAAACAATATCTGGGAGGTCAAAAAAAATGTTGCTCATTTTTTTCTATATTTGGGTCTTACAGGGATATACATCCTCATGTGCTGCTGGAAGAAGTTTGTGCAACCATCTGGTTGCATTGCTTTATCAGACAGCACATTTTAGTATGCTAGGCATCAAGAATGTTCCAGCTGCCATTGCGTGCACAAGCAAGGAGCAGTCCTGGCACAGGCCCCGCACACAGGTAAAATATGATAAAATAAGACAACAACTCATCTTTCAAACACATTTAATAAATCATCAGTTAATCATAAAGCTGTACTAAATAGTAAATCAGCAGTAATAAAAAAACGTTTTGGACGAATTATAAAAGGTGCCCCCCAGGTCAAGGCAATGCGAAGAGGACTGGAACTTGAGCCAGAGGTTCTTTATCGCTATGCTGCCACCTTTGATGTCAACGTTCTTCCATGCGGTCTCGTCATCCACCCCCATGCTCCACATCTTGGTGCCAGTCCAGATGGCAAAGTGGTGGACCCCAATGAAGAACCTCCCTATGGCTTGGTAGAAGTTAAATGCCCGGATGTGGAACACATTAGAGAAGTATCACACATTGAGTTTGTTGGGGGCCAACCAAAACTAAAGAGAAAACACACCTACCACTGGCAAGTTCAGGGTCAGCTGATGGTCACTGGCTTAGCTTGGTGTGATGTGGTTACAGATACTAGGGGTGACTTTACAGTAGAAAGAGTATGGAGAGATGATGTGCTGATCCAAGAAATCAAGGCTAAAGCTGATGAATTCTACTTTGGAACAT
The DNA here is from genome assembly GCF_030506205.2 of Paramisgurnus dabryanus. Classification (NCBI taxonomy): domain Eukaryota; kingdom Metazoa; phylum Chordata; class Actinopteri; order Cypriniformes; family Cobitidae; genus Paramisgurnus; species Paramisgurnus dabryanus. Next base: position 29,477,672 of record NC_133346.1, read on the forward strand.
ACATTCAAGCTTTGCTAGGGAGAAAAAAGGCAAGAAAAGGTGAATTATTAATATAGTTAAATGGTTATATCTGCATATGTTAGGAAGTAAAATTAGTTGATTGGTCACGGTTCATTTCATTGTTTATGGTAGTAGCCAAGGATTTTTAATATAATTTGTAAATATGGTATATTAAAGAACTACTATCAGAATACAATCCACCACGTAAACTGCGATCACAAAATTCGGGTTACTTAATTATCCCTAGAATATCAAAAGTGTCTAAAGGTGTTAGATCCTTTTCCTACTTAGCCCCTAAGCTCTGGAATGATTTACCAAATAATGTTCGAGTATCAGACACAGTCGAACAATTTAAATCTAAACTTAAGACATTCTTCTTTAACAAAGCATTCACATAGAATGTCCAGTAAATGTACTTTTCCCGCAGAAGTTATTTTGTCTAGAACAAAGCACTCACATACCTCATATGGGTAATTTACTCTTGCCGCAATAGTTAGCCTGTCTGGAACCGAGCTGAATTAAACCACTATAATGTATGACACTTGCATTACATGCGAACGGCCCCTACGCTAATAGAATTCTGTTTTTGTCTCCCTGTCTCGTCCTCGACCCTGAGGACAATGAGACAAACAGACCCAGTTCCTGTTGCTGTGAAGGTCATCGCACCACTGATCTACTGGCTGTCCTTCAACGTGACGCCCAACCGATGCGCGACCAACGGCCACCGGCTGAACCAGTTTAAAGGCGGAGTCCATGATGTTTGAAAGCCAATGTTGATATTTGAAATCACCTAAACAAACACGCCCCTACCCCAATAAAATCTGGACCTTCTGTTGATAGACCCGCCCCACACATACGCAACCCGGCATTTGATTTGATTTGATTGGCTATAAGTGTGTTTTGGTAGTCGGCCCGTCTCCTTTTCCAAACCGTTTTTCAAACATCGTGGACTCCGCCTTTAATCCGCTTACATGCTTCCTATCCCTACCGTGTCTATATATTATAAATATAAATATTAATTTCTCCCTAGGGTTATTTGTCCTTCTAGGAGTTTTTCCCACCGGGTTTTTTCCTAGGGGGTTTTTTAGTCCCAGGGAGAGTCAGCCAACTTTGGCTTAACTTAGCACTTTACTGTATACGTTACATTATTAATATGCTCGCATACACGGTTTTTTATCCTTAGCCGCTATATTCTACTTCTTATACTATGTATTGATTTTCAATGTTCTCCTCTACATCTACTCATGTAAAGCTGCTTTGCAACAATTAACAATTGTGAAAAGCGCTATATAAATAAAATTGAATTGAATTGAATATTTAATGTAGATTAAAATTTGTTAGGTGTTATTAAAATCTTTATTTTTGAATACTAAGCAATGTCATAGAATACAGTTAGTTTACATGTTAAAACTGAGCATTAATATTGATTAAAACAACAACAAAAAACAAGCAAAAGTTAATGACATTGACCCTGTCTGAATAGGGCAACACATGCTAGCTTACCAGAAAATAAGTATGCTAGCTCAGGACAAGCTCTTCTCTGGTTCTGTTTAAGTAAATGAAGAGATAATGTGTGTTATAAAATGTGTGCAGGTGCATTACATTAATGCGAGGTTCTGTGTGACCACAAGTAATAAGAATATTGACCTAAATGCAATATCTTACTGGCTGTTGATGAGATGGTGGCCGATGTTTCTGGCTGTTGATGAGGTGGTGAGCCAATGTTACTGGCTGTTGATGAGGTGGTGAGCCAATGTTACTGGCTGTTGATGTCTGTTGTTACTGGTTTACTTGTTAAAATAGAAAAATAATATTGATTAAAAAGGCAACAACAAAAAACAAGGTTTTCGTTTTTCCATTATTAAATCCAGCAAAAGTTAATGATGTTGACCCTGTCTAAATAGGGTAACAAAAACAAACTTACCAGAAAATGCACCACAGTGTCACAAAGTAAGCTAGCTCAGGACAAGGTCTTCTCTGGTTCTGTTAAAATAAATGAAGAAAAAATTTGTGTAGGTGATACATTAATGCTTAATTCGGTGTGACCACAATTACTAAGAATATTGACCAAAATACAAAATAAAGAGAAGATGGAAAATTATCGCTATTACTTACATAGCAAGGTTGACTGAAGAGTCTTGCGGTAATTAAAAAAAAACTTCAATTTTAAAAAGATCAATGTTACTGATGATGAGGTGGTGGGCCGATGTTACTGGCTGATAATGAGGTGGTGGCCGATGTTACTGGCTGGTGAGCAGGAGGAGGTGGGCCGATGTTACTGGCAGAGCAGGAGAAGTGGGCTGATTTTACCGGCTGTGGGTGAGGAGGTGATGTTAATGACAGGTAAGTAGGTGTTCACTCTGTCCAGTATTGTATCTCACCTTCCAGATCTAAAGGACCTTGGTAATTTGCCATTATGCAACAGCAAGACCACATCTGATTAACAGTGCCTGCTAAAGTGAGGGGAATTGGAGAATCCCAAATGTGGTACTCTTTTACTCGTCTAATTGCACGTTCAACAAGGACGCAAAGTCTGGCATTGGCCTGGGTTCTCTCAGTTTCCTCTCTGCTAAACTGGTCTCTGTGCTTGAAAGGGGGGATAATTAATTTTGGCTTAACATCCTCCAGAAACTTTCCAGTGAGGAAGCTCTTATCTGCCATAACCTCGTCACCTGGCTCCAGTAAGTTCAAAATCCCTGACTGCCTTGTCAACTCCTTTTCAGAGACAGAGCCAGTGAATAACTTGGATGCAAATGTGATTGCACCACAGGGTGCCACTCCAATAAAAGCTTTGAAGGTGGTATAGCTCTTGTAGGTTAAAAAGTTTTCAGAGTGGAGGGTAATTGCCTCTGGGCTCTCACATCTGAACTCTGTGCAGTCAATAATGACCCTCACATTTAGGCAGTACTGCTGGAATTTTACAGGCATTGGTCGCCTCATCTGGTCCCGGGTCATCCAGATTTGAACCAAACCCAACGCAAGGTACAGGTAGTTTGACCATGGTAATGCGACTCACTGTAGAAGTGCTCACTTGAAAAATCTCGGCCAAAACTCTCTCTCTAGGGCCGACAGCAACTCGCAAACAAAAAATGAAAAACTGATCAATGAGCTGCATCTTGCGCTAAAGGCTTGGCCTCACAACCTCTTTCTGTACCGTTGAAATTCTGATTCGCTTGACTTTGGACCAGTACACAATCCTTGATGCAGAGTGCTCAATTGATCTCCAGAAAACAAAAAATATGTTTTTGTTTGGGAATCTTGTAAAGTATCTGAAGTCTTCATCAGACACACACCATTTCTCCAGCAAAGCTCGAGAGATGGTAAGGCTTGATACCAGTTCCTCCAGCTCCTTTATTTTTTCCAGCGCCTCATCAAGAGCACCTAATTTAAGAGAAACAAAAAACTTTATTTAAAAAAAGGGTAAGTTACTATTACAGGTTTATGCAGTTATATAATAGTTAAAATATAACTACAAGTTCTTTATTCACCCCAATATTCTCACACACCATAATTAAAAATGTAAATTTGCTGTATTTTATGGAAGTTGATTATTATATTGTCGCCATTGTTGTACATTCATTAATAACTTCAATGGTCTGTGCTAATGTCTGTACCCTTTCATGTAATGTTAAGCAACAAGATGGTAAACACACAGCAGTAAGTGACCATTGACTTCCATAGTAGGAACAAAAAATATGATGGAATTTAATGGGTACCGTCAACTGTGTTCTTACCATCATTTATCAAAATATTTTCTTCATCATTTATCACAATACTTCCAAAATATTTTTTCCTACAATGGAAGTTAATGGAGAGTATCCCACAGGATTTTGAGATACTGTGGCGGCAATGACGTCACACGCTGATTAGCATATATGTGACGTCATTGCGTCGTGTTTTACTCTTTGATCCGTCACATTATATTGCATTTTTACACAACTAAGATGCTATTTTTACATAGTTTCTGTTCTGTTGTCTATAAAATAGTGACTAAACAGGACCTAGTAATGACCCACGACTCAGTAACTCTTTGTTTAATCCAATCAGCTCTTTCTTAAACTGCTGCTAAAAACGCGACCTTATCTGAAAAAATCATCATACGTTAACATTGAGGCTGTACTGGTGTTGCTCTTCTCATCAGTGTTGTTGTGTTATGAGCGCTTTTTTATTAGAAATACGAGTGGTATTTTATTGTATAGCGCAGACAATTTGTTGCAAATTCAGAAATATGAGAGAATACACAGTTGCTGTTACTACAGAACACGTGCATGGGCATGCCCAACCCAGTCTCACCCCATGTCGTCAATATTTGACGACACTTGACCATTCGTCATATGTTCACATTTTTTGACGAACTGGGGACTTCAATACTATTACGTCCGTTGCATTCTCTTTCCTATTTTCTTACCATCCCTACCCAAACCTAACTCTAACCCCAACGCCAGGTGACAACTGTTTAATTTCGCGTACCTAACTCTCTAACCCCAACACCAGGTGACAACTGTTTAATTTTGCGTAGACTGTTTAATTTTGCGTAATCTAACCCTAAACCGACGCGAAAATGGTAAGAAAATAATAAAGAGAATGCAACGGACGTAATAGTATTGAAGTCCCCAGTTCGTCAAAAAATTACGCGAAAGGTATACCCTTCGCGTCAACATATGACGAATGGTCAAGTGTTGTCAAATATTGACGACATGGGGTGAGACTGTGTTAGCATGCCGCATAATAGGTAGGGAGAGAGCTCGGACACAGACTCACATCAGAACGGGTATATGTGGGAAACACTATGCTAACCTTTTGTTAAGTCACTCTCATGATGAACTTAATCAGCCACCGACTTCTCTGTCAGTAACATCCGTGACTGTTGACGTTTAGGCGAAAAAGAGAAAGTACACGGAGGAACTTTTCACTGTTATGTGAGAGAGGCGTGCAGGCTCAGCAAAGAGAGGGGAGGGGGCCGGGGGCGCACGCTGTTGCGCTGCACACAACGAGAGAGGGAGGATGGAGGCACGCTGAGCGCTCGCTGCAATGAATTAAGCCGTTTTAAATATTAAAATGTAAATGGGAATCATGAAAAATCTTTTTGTGGCGGCCAGTGTTGATTCTGTGGCGCCCCGCCACAGATAAATGAATATATGGGAAACACTGGTATCTGCTGTGTGTTTACCATCATTTCTCAAAATATCATCTTTAATGTTCATCAGAAAAAAGACATTCATACAGGTTTAGAACAACATGAGGATGAGCAAATGACAGAATTTTCAATTTAAAGGACAAGTTCGGTATTTTAGACTTAAAGCCCTGTTTTCAGATTGTTTATGGTCAAATAGAATGGTTTTGACTGAAATTTCGACATTTTCGGCTGCCCTGAGAATTTTCGCGTGTTTGTGTTTCAGCTCAGACCTCTACAATGGATTTAATGGTGCACTGGAACAATCCTTCCTAAAATGCATTAAACTTTCGTTTACAAAGACGTGAAACTCACCGAGTGGTCAGGGGTGTTCACTGGTATGCTCACACAAAAATCGCTCCAAAAGACGCATTCCAACAGGTTTTATCGTAGTTTTTACCACCTCCATTGACATGTATTAGATGTGCTGTGAGGTACGGTATTACTCCGCGCCGGGAACTTTGTTTCTATTCTTGCAATTGGCAAAGGCGGATTAGCGCCACCACCTGGGCTGGAGTGTTTATTATTCAAGCTCTAAGCGGAAGAATGTACGGGTGTGAGGCGTTTGGGAAAATAGGTCCACAAGTTAACAACGAATTCTAAAACAGCTGTTGGAAAGCATCTTTTGCAGCGATTTTTGTGTGAGCATACCAGTGAACACCCCTGACCACTCGGTGAGTTTCACGTCTTTGTAAACGAAAGTTTAATGCATTTTAGAAAGGATTGTTCCAGTGTACCATTAAATCCATTGTAGAGGTCTGAGCTGAAACACAAACACGCGAAAATTCTCAGGGCAGCCGAAAATGTCGAAATTTCAGTCAAAACCATTCTATTTCACCATAAACAATCTGAAAACAGGGCTTTAAGTCTAAAATACCGAACTTGTCCTTTAAGGTGAACTATCCCTTAAACGGTCATAAATCTGCAGGTGAAAAAGTATTATAGGAAATACTATAGTGCTTTTAAACCGAACTATAGTAAATTGTAGTATACTGTATATTATAGTATTTACAACACTTTGTTAATGATTGCTACAGCATACTCTGTATTAACTATAGTGTACTGATAAACTGTTATAAATACTCTAGTATACTTTAGTTTATACTAGTATAATATACCCTATAGTTGTAGACAATGTAGTACAGTATTGGATAATATATAGTTGTTATGTTATCACAGCAACTATTAAATTACTACAACAAATTAATTCAAGTACATTACTATAGTATGGGTCAAAAACACTGTAGTATTTACTATAAATTACTATAGTATTTATTCACCTGAGACCCCCGAATAATTTAATACCACATTCACCTTGCTGACATGCTCCACTGTTAGCATAACTGCAATCGTAATTGTACACATGTAACAGAGATTATAAAATTTTATTATATATATACTATTTAATTGACAAGTAACTACGATTTTATTGTAGTTATTTAGTTAACAACATGCTAGCTAAATTACTCACCCAGGGGAGCATGGCTATCATAATCGTGCACCAGCAGCCCAGTATCAACACTCTCCATTTCAACATCTGATTCCTCCTGCTCACCACAAACACCTCTTTTTGCCGTCCGTGTCTGGCGTGATTTAACATCTCCCCAGTTGTTCCAAGAAAACCTGGAAGGCACAGCATGTGGAGTAAGGTATTTATGACCAGACTCGGGGTGGACTCTGTGAAGTGCATAGCACACTCAAAACTGCTTCCCCTCCTCACTGTAAATGATGCTCCCTCATATCTTCGAATAGCCCAAATCCAACTTCCTGGATTTATGCTATCAGGTACATTGTGATGATGACACGCTTAAGAACTTTTTTTAAATGCACTTGATGGACATTTACGCCTGTGTGAAGTACCCTGCTGAAAAACAGCATCAAACCAGCATGGACCAGCATGGGAATTATGCTGGTTTAGCTGGTGGTCACCAGTATACCACCACCAAAACACAACATATGTTGATCTTGCTGGTATGACCAGCATGGGATGGTGGTGCTAATGCTGGTTTAGCTGGTGCTAATGCTGGTGTGGAGCTGGTTTAGCTGGTGCTAATGCTGGTGCTGATGCTGGTTTAGCTGGTGTTCACTAGCAAACCAGCACCAAAACACAACATATGCTGGTCTTGCTGGTATGCTGTTTTTTCCAACAGGGTACATAGACTTTGCTCTTTTGTTGAGTGGTTCTTCCTTCACCGTGGGAGCTGTGGATGAGCAACACTGCAGCTCAACCACAACCACCTCACATAAACCAGCTAAAGTCATGCCTGTGTTACCCAAGCCTGTTCAAGCCATGCCTGTCTCTAAGATGGCCCCCACCATGCCTGTCTCTAAGATGGCCACCACCATGCCTGTCTCTAAGATGGCCGCCACCATGCCTGTCTCTAAATGGGCCGCCACCATGCCTGTCTCTGCACCTAAGATGTTACAGTATTGTTCAAAACAATAGCAGTACAATGTGATTAACCACAATAATCAAGGTTTTAAGTATATTTTTTTATTGCTACGTGGCAAACAAGTTACCAGTAGGTTCAGTAGATTCTCAGAAAACAAATGAGACCCAGCATTCATGATATGCACGCTCTTAAGGCTGTGCAATTGGGCAATTAGTTGAATTAGTTGAAAGGGGTGTGTTCAAAAAAATAGCAGTGTGGCATTCAATCACTGAGAAATCAATTTTGTGAAGAAACAGGTGTGAATCAGGTGGCCCCTATTTAAGGATGAAGCCAACACTTGTTGAACATGCATTTGAAAGCTGAGGAAAATGGGTCGTACAAGACATTGTTTAGAAGAACAATGGAGAGCAAAACCAGAGAGACGTGGAAGAAAACGGAAGACAACCATCAAAATGGATAGAAGAATAACCAGAATGGCAAAGGCTCAGCCAATGATCACCTCCAGTATGATCAAAGACAGTCTGGAGTTACCTGTAAGTACTGTGACAGTTAGAAGACGTCTGTGTGAAGCTAATCTATTTTCAAGAATCCCCCGCAAAGTCCCTCTGTTAAAAAAAGGCATGTGCAGAAGAGGTTACAATTTGCCAAAGAACATATCAACTGGCCTAAAGAGAAATGGAGGAACATTTTGTGGACTGATGAGAGTAAAATTGTTCTTTTTGGGTCCAAGGGCCACAGGCAGTTTGTGAGACGACCCCCAAACTCTGAATTCAAGCCACAGTACACAGTGAAGACAGTGAAGCATGGAGCATGATATGGGCATGTTTCTCCTACTATGGTGTTGGGCCTATTTGTCGCATACCAGGGATCATGGATAAGTTTGCATATGTTAAAATACTTGAAGAGGTCATGTTGCCCTATGCTGAACAGGACATGCCCTTGAAATGGTTGTTTCAACAAGACAATGACCCAAAACACACTAGTAAACGGGCAAAGTCTTGGTTCCAAACCAACAAAATTTATGTTATGGAGTGGCCCAATCTCCAGACCTTAATCCAATTGAGAACTTGTGGGGTGATATCAAAAATGCTGTTTCTGAAGCAAAACCAAGAAATGTGAATGAATTGTTAAAGAATCATGGAGTGGAATAACAGCTGAGAGGTGCCACAAGTTGGTTGACTCCATGCCACACAGATGTCAAGCAGTTTTAAAAAACTGTGGTCATACAACTAAATATTAGTTTAGTGATTCACAGGATTGCTAAATCCCAGAAAAAAAAATGTTTGTACAAAATAGTTTTGAGTTTGTACAGTCAAAGGTAGACACTGCTATTTTTTTGAACACACCCCTTTCAAATAATTGCCCAATTGCACAGCCTTAAGAGCGTGCATATCATGAATGCAGGGTCTTGTTTTTTTCTGAGAATCTACTGAACCTACTGGCAACTTGTTTGCCACGTAGCAATAAAAAATATACTAAAAACCTAGATTATTATGGTTTGTCACATTGTACTGCTATTATTTTTAACAAGACTGTATGTTACCTGCACCTGTCTTCAAGATGGCTACCACCATTTCTGCACCTGTGATCCAAAGAGCCATCGTCACCACCACACCTGCATTGAAGAGGGCTGTTGTTAACCCTACACCTGCCATCAAGATGGCCTTCATACCTACGCTAGAGCCACTTCACAAGATGGCTGTCACACCTGAGCCACTGCACAAAATGGCTGCCTCACCTAACTCTCAAGTTCACCCCTTTACACGACGAGTGAGATCGAGTCTACTAGATACCCAGATGGTGTCAGTACAGACGTCCCGGATCTCCCGTCAAGTTGTATCCAGTTCTATAATCTCTACTGCTACTGAGGTATGTCTCATGAACTCTGTGCTTCCTGCATTTGACATGGCCCTGTGGTGTGTGTGGTCTGCTTTCTGCTCTTTTGTTTCCTGTGTTCCTCAAGCCCCTGAATCTGAATCATCTGAAGCACCTCCTGTTACGGCTAGAGAACCTGAGCCCCCGGGTTCACCTGTTTCGCCGGGTTCACCTGAGTCGCCGGATTGGCCGGGTTCACCTGAGTCGTCTGGTTCACCTGAGTCGTCTGGTTCACCTGAGTCGTCTGGTTCACCTGATTTGTCTGGTTCACCTGATTTGTCTGGTTCACCTGATTCACCTGATTTGTCTGGTTCACCTGATTCACTTGAGTCACCGTCAAGTCATGTTCCAGTTGGAGGGTCTAAAGCACCTCCATCTCCACCCTGGTCAGCGGAAGCTTCCCCAAGTTTTTTTTGGGGGGTAGTACCCGGACACAGGAGGGAGGCAGAGGACACCGAGGAGGAGGCTAAGGTGTACCCAGATCCAAGCCTGCCTCACGACCCTGGTCCATTCCTGGCCCATGACCCAATTCCACATCTGCCCCATGACCCAGTTCCACGTCTGCCCCATGACCCAGTTCCACGTCTGCCCCATGACCCAGTTCCACATCTGCCCCATGATCCAGTTCCACGTCTGCCCCATGACCCAGGTCCAAGCCTGCACCATGACCCAGGTCCAAACCTGCCCCATGACCCAGGTCCAAGCCTGCCCCATGACCCAGGTCCAAGGCTTCCTCATGACCCAGGTCCAAGCCTGCCCCATGACCCTGGACCACCCACCCACCTTTGGAGTTTGTATTTGATGAGTGTTGGGCTCCAGATGTCACCCTTAAGAGGGGGGTTCTGTAAGGGTTTTGTCTTGTGTTTGGTTGTGTTTTGTACTTTTATTTTGACACCCCGTTCTGTTCTGACTTATATTTTGATATCATACCATGTCACACTTCACTTCCCACTTCCTGTTTGTTGTGTATAAAGCCACTTCAGTTCTGTTCAGTCACGGCTGATTATTACTTCGTATGTCCAGCCTGTTTACATTGCCTGTTTGTTACCCATTATCTGTTATCCTGCATTTTTGTTCTTTGCCTGAACTGTGCCTGATTTTTGGATATTGTTTGTTTTGCTGCCTGCACTGACCAATGGACTCTATGCACGCTTAACTTCCGCGTTTGACTCAAGGCTGCTCTTCAGTTTCCGGTACGGGAGATTTAAAGCGGAGTGACGGCAGAATCGCTAAATGTACTCGTTGTTTGCTGGATTTACCCAAATTTACAACCTGTGATGTGTGAAGAATTGTCCAGATGTGCAAACTCGAGAAAGGTTGCAAGTCGTCTTATCGCTGTAATCATTATGATATGTTCATCATACTAGCGGAGCTTACATTGTGCTGTTTTTATGATTCAGGATTAATGTCTTTGTAATGTTATCTTAAAGTGTCAGGTAAATTAAAAGACGTAAATGAAATCTCACTGCTATATGAGGAAAAAGCAACACGAACTGCAGCAGGACTTATATTAAATGTGACGTTTAATACCTTTTTTTTTTTTTTGTATATTCACGTCGATTGTCAAAACATTTTTACTTGGATATTTTTGAGTCATATCTTGGAACTTTATAGGATATAAATAACAACGCAAAAAGAACTATTGACTATGGTAAAGTCCATTTAAGAAATCTATTCCATTATTTGTTTATTTCTTGTGCTGTTTATTTTAATACCCCATGTATTTAGTTTGTTGTGTGTGTGTTTTATTTTTCTCTGAAGTTATTCTTGTTGTCATTGATATGAATTTTCTATTTGTCTTTTGCATTTGTTATTAATAAAGCATAAATGCGCAAAATACACGTTTTTTTACTGTTCTAACATTTTGCTTGTATAACCACAGATGTTATCTTCGCTAGTACTGATGATAACAATTATACAAAATTCATAAGTATATCAACAACAGATGAATAGCACTGTTATCAGTGCAATTTCTTTCTAAAACTAGTGTTAATGCCGATACAGGGTAGCAGTGTAGAAGTTGTCATGCTTGAGTCTAATGCTGTAAACACTATGACACACAACAGTGGTGGCTAGAAGTTCGGTTCTCCCGTCTATAAAAATATACTTTCATACGTTTAAATGTCATTATGGTATTAAATGTGAAGTATAAGTTATTTCTATGTAAATTAAACAAACATCAACAAAATTTGCAGTGTTATTTTGGCTATTTTGGCAACCAACGTTCCTGAATATCATTGAGCTCTATGACTGGCGGAAGTAGTCCAGCATCCTGAGATTTCACCGGAAATACGTCAAGCACCGCCGTGCATAGAGTCCATTGCCTGTTTTTGGATTACATTTTGGATTGCCCCTTATTGGATATGTTTGCTTGCCCTTTTGGGATTTACTTAACCCTCTGGGGTCCGACCATTTTGGGACACTGTCAGAGTGTTGTGTCTGCAGATTGATTGTGTAGCCACAAGATGGCAGTAGTGAAAAGGAGAAGAGTGAAGTAAAAGAGGAGAGAAGAAAGTAAGAACAGTCTCGTGTCTCTGGTTATTTTCTTTTACTGATTATAACCTACAAACATCACATTTGGCGACGAGGATGTCGATTTCAGTTCCTTTACCGGCTCCATTTCTGCCATGCCCTGGTGAGCCTTCTCTTTCATTTACCGTTTGGCTCAAAATGTTTGAAAATTACCTACTTGTAATCGATGCTACTGGTGACGCATGGCCAGAGGAAAGAAAGCGAGCTGTTCTGCTACATGCTTTGGGCACAGAAGGACAAAGACTGTTTTATACCTTACCAGACACGGGCAATACTTATACCACGGCTGTCGCTGCGCTGAAAAGCCATTTCATTCCTGCAGTTAATGTTGTCGCTGAGAGACACAAATTTAGGCAAAGAGCACAGCGAACTGACGAAACTATTAATCAGTTCCTGGCTGCTTTACGTGAGCTTTCGATTACATGTGATTTCGGAGACATGAAAGAACAAATGCTACGCGACCAGCTCGTGGAGCGAGCGGCAACTTCGAGCGTTCGGGACAGACTTTTGCTTGAACCTGACCTCACACTGAATAAAGCCGTCTCAATAGCAGCACAAATGGAGACTGCATCAAAGAACTCTGAGATTCTTTCAGACACTTCACAAGTACGAGCTATACAGAGTCACCGTAATGCTAAACAAAGGGACAGAAAGTCAATTCCTTCCCCTTCGTCAGATCGGTCAGTCGAGAACGCGAAACAGCACCGTTCCTGTTACCGTTGCGGTTCCAAAAATCATCTGGCTAACAAACCCTCATGTCCAGCGATCAAAGCAGTGTGTAATTCATGTGGAAAAGTTGGGCACTTTGCCAAAGTTTGCCGATCAACACAGAAACAGGTGCGTGAGATTGTGATACCAGAGCTCACTGTATTATACATGAATGACCCTGAGACGGTGACAGACAAAATTCTCTGTTCAGTACAAATTAAAACTAATGATGGATATTGTCAGCCAGTCAGGTTAATTGTGGACACAGGCTCATCAGTATCCATACTGCCCGAGTGCATTTACCGTAAACATTTTGCTTCATACACCCTCAATCCAGCAACAGTTAAATTAGTTTCTTATGCTAAAGAGCCTATTCCAGTGTTGGGGTGTTTTTCTACAGATGTTTACCATGATGGTAGTACAGCAGCGGGCACGTTCTACGTCGTGAAGTCAGGCTCACCTTTGCTAGGGATGGATCTTCTGAAAGCACTTCACTGCCGCATTGAAGGTGATACAGTGATTACTAAGGAGAATTCTGAAATACTGCCAGTGCACATAGTAGGATGCGCAAGTGGATTCATACACAAAGTGAAGGTGAAAGAAGGTTTCGTTCCTGTTCAGCAAAAACTGAGAAGATTGCCATTGTCAGTCCGGCAAGCCGTTTCGGACGAACTAAAAAGACTGTTGGAGCATGACATAATCGAACGAGTGGATGCATCTCCATGGGTCTCCCCAATTGTAGTGACAAGAAAGAAAGGAGGTGACATTCGCATGTGCATCGATTTAAGGGAGCCTAATAAGGCTATAGTTGTAGATAGCCACCCTTTGCCTCATATAGAGGAACTGTTGGCAGAACTGCGTGGGGCGACGGTGTTTTCAACCATAGACCTGGCCTCAGCATACCATCAGGTTCCATTGCATCCTGAAAGTCGTGATTTAACGGCATTTATTACTCATGACGGGTTGTTCCGTTATAAACGTGTTCCGTATGGATTGGCTTCGGCCGCGCCTGCTTTCCAGAAGATGATGATGACTATATTGCAAGGATTGTCAGGTGTTCAAGCCTACCTGGATGACCTAATTGTTTATGGAAACACGGAGGACATCCATGACACTCGCTTAAAAGCAGTACTTCACTGTCTGAGTAAAGCAGGTCTGAAACTAAACATGCAGAAATGTAAGTTTAAGATGCAAAGCTTGAAATTTTTGGGGCACACGATTTCTAAAGATGGATTACATCCTGACCCCGATAATGTAGCCGCTGTCGTGCATGCGCCTGCTCCCCATGACATGGCCTCACTGCGCTCATTCCTGGGCCTCACCTCTTGGTATAGTAAATTTCTTCCTGATTATGCAACAGAGGTTGAACCCCTGCGGGAAGTTTTAAGAACCTCCACAGACACAAACTTCCTCTGGACTGATAAGGCCGCTCAAAGTTTTGCCACACTGAAGACACTATTATCTAAGAGCCCCATTCTAGCTTTGTTTGATCCCCGATTGCCAACTTACGTGAGTACTGATGCTTCTGATTATGGTGTGGGAGGAGTTCTTTCTCAGCTACACGCTGATGGTACTGAGCGCATAGTGGCATTTGCCTCCCGGACTCTTTCGTCAGCTGAAAGGAAGTACTCGACTGTGGAGAGGGAAGCATTGGCGTGCGTGTGGTGTGTTGAAAAATGGAGGACGTATCTATGGGGTAGACATTTTGTTTTGCGCACTGACCACCAAGCCCTTACAACACTTCTGACATCAAAAGGCACAGGAAGAGCTGGCTTGCGAATTGCTAGGTGGTCAGCCCGTCTGTTATGCTATTCCTATGATGTTGCATTCCGCCCGGGGAGATACAACACCACAGCAGACTGCCTCTCTCGACTCCCCTTACCTGAGACGAGTGACCTAACGGACGAACCAGAAATGGTTGCCACTGTTTCTCACTTACCTGCTTTGTCAGCCTCTGAGTTCGCTTCTGCATCAGAGAGCTGCCTTCAGTTAACTCAACTCCGTGAACAAATTCAGAACGGCTGGCCTAAAAACAAGAAGTCAGTGAAACAGGAATTAGAGCCTTACTTTCACATTAGGCATGAGCTTTCAGTGGAGGGTCCGCTAATTATGCGGGGTGATCATTGCCTAGTGGTGCCATTGTCTCTGCGCACAAGACTGGTGAATTTAGCTCACGAAGGACACCAAGGCATTGTACGGACTAAACAAAGACTTCGCGAGCTCTACTGGTGGCCGCAAATGGGAAAAAACGTAGAAACCTTGATTGCCTCATGTGTGACTTGTCAGCTAAACGACAAAACGGCCAAGCCTGCACCTGCACCTATCATACCTGTGGAACTACCTAATGGTCCATGGCAAAAGGTAGCAATCGATATTGTGGGACCATTTGAGTCTGCTACTTGGGATTGCCGCTACGCCATAACACTGGTAGACTACTACAGTAAGTGGCCAGAAGTAGCTTTTGCATCACATGTGACAACGGATGTCATAACCACTTTCCTGGACACCATCTTCAGTAGAGAAGGCAATCCACACTGCTTAGTGTCTGATAATGGTGCACAACTTACCTCTACGGCTTTTGCTGATTTCTTGTAGGAACGTAACATTCAGCATGTGTACTCCAGTGTATATTATCCACAAGCTAACGGGGCAGTGGAGCGATTTAATAAAGTGTTGAAACAGTGTATCCAATCTGCAATTCAAGAAAAGAAGCCCTGGAAGGCAGCTGTGACACAATTCTTGCATAATTTTCGTGCTACGCCACATGCTACCACAGGGGCTACACCATTCGAGCTTTTGCGTGGCCGCAAGATGCGTACAAAACTGGATGTCCTGCCTGTCAGCAGGAGAGCTAAGACACGTTCGGAGATTAGTGATACAGTGGCTCGTAAACAGCAGAAATGTAAAGACTATACAGACAAAAAGAGAGGCGCTAGGGTAACCACATTCAAGGAAAAGGACTGGGTGCGTATTAAGAAACCTGAGCATGTTCGCAAAGGTTCATCAAAGTACACTGCTCCCTGTTTGGTGAAAAAGAGAGTGGGTCCAAATACCTTCCTGTTGGAAGATGGGAAGAAATGGAATGCGTCTCGTCTCACTGGAGTTCCAAATGAGGTGTTGTTAAGTCTGGGAGAAACACCAGAAGGAAAAATGAGTGTACAGCATCATGCTCATGTAAATGAACAGCAAACGAGTCCCAGAAGGAGTGTGAGAGTTCCTAAACAGCCAGCTTGGCTGAAGGACTTTGTGTTAGAGAAATAGATACAGTAGAGGCTGTGGGAACAGTCATGATTCCAATTAAGTTAATTGTTGTTTTGTGTGTTTACTTGAGTTAGTTTAAATGTTAAGATACTCCTTGGAGAAAGTGCTAGGAGTTAATACACCATTTGTTTTGCTAGAAAACTTGTTATAGATAAAGCTAATTGGTTAATATTAAAATTCTTTAATTCTGTATTGTTTACAGTAATGGAAATATAGTACGGTACTAAGTTGTAATGTTCCATGACAGTACCTTACCAAAAATGCTTCAAGAAAAGGGGAAATGTTGTGTCTGCAGATTGATTGTGTAGCCACAAGATGGCAGTAGTGAAAAGGAGAAGAGTGAAGTAAAAGAGGAGAGAAGAAAGTAAGAACAGTCTCGTGTCTCTGGTTATTTTCTTTTACTGATTATAACCTACAAACATCACACAGAGGTTCTGACATGCTCTTACATTTGGTCTTTTTTCAGTTGCTTTAAAACATAATAATGGCAAGTGTCTCATACCACTGTGTTCAGCACAAACTCGGCTAAAATATTATATGAGCTACATGTATGTACATGTTTGTACTTTTGAGAGAAGAATGTTTATGGGTGGTTTTTAATAAAGCTACATTTTTTAAGTCACTGATATAAGTCCACAAAAACCATACTAAACATGTTATAACAAGACTTTTCTAAAAATAATCTAGTAGTCTAGAGTTTTTTCTTTAAAATGATGTGAAAATCATCCTGCCTTCTTTTTGTTTAGAGGGGCCGTATGCAAGAAGGATTGATTGACAGCTAGCAAAGAAAGGCTTGCATAATGAGCTGCATAATGAGGCAGTAATGTGAGAGGGAACTACAGTAAAGAATGTAAAGGACAAATGTATACATGTTTGTTTGAGGTTTATTAAGAAGTTAACAATATAATCAAAATAGAAATGAAGGTCAGTAGGACATTTTCAGTTTATTTGGAAACAAACCCTATTCAAAAACTTAACTTGTATAAGAAACTGATAAACAACAGGGGCCGTATTCACAAAGAATTTTAAGGCTAAAAGTAGCTCCTAACTGGCGAATTTAGGAGCAACTCCTAAAAATACTGGGCGTGTCACTCCTAAATTTGGGACTCCTAATTTTTTTCACTAAGAGTAATTCACAAAGCATTTTAGCCCTAAAAGTAGCACCTAAGTCTGAGACAGCTTAAAAGAAGTCGAGAGGACTCCTAACTCACTAAGACCTTATTCACAAAGCATCTTAAAATGTCTTAGGTGCTGATCCTCCTTAACATGGACAGTTTCACCAACTCAAAAGCATTGCACATACTGAAAAGCACACTTTAATGTAAGCATATTGTTTATAACATTTGTTTCATAATTCATTACATTCATGGCAAGCAGGAAGTTTTTTTAGAATTACATGAAACAATAATGAAATTAAATATTTAATATTATAGGCATACCTGTTGCCATGCTAGTCTGTTTAAAGGCTGCAATCTCAACCCTCTACTGCAATTGTAATTAGTGTTGTTTTTGGCGGCCTGTTTTAATTTTAGTTTTAGTCTAGTCTTTGTGTCAAGCTGACATTTTAGTTTTTATTAGTTTTAGTCAGTTCATACTCTTTTTAGTCTAGTCAAGTTTTAGTCGACTAAAAGTCTGGGCATTTTAGTCTTATTTTAGTCAGAATTATCCTTGACTATTTTTGTCTAGTTTTAGTCGACGAAAACTGGTGACATTTTTAGTCTAGTTTTAGTCAATGAAAATTGTATTTTAGTCTCTTTTTAGTAATGCAATTCTATTTAACCCAGTCAATATAGTATAAGTACCTAGCAGTAGTATAGACAAAACCAAAATTTTCATAGATATAAGAATACATCCATTTCCATGATTGGAATTTACTTGATTTGAAGATATATATATATTTTACTTAATTTTATTTAACCTTGACTGTAGGTAAAGAGTCTACATTAAAGTCTACATAATCAAAACAGAGTAGTCTAAGCAGAAACACACACACAGGGCCACTGCTGGTCAGATGGGTGCCATAAGTTGACTTTTACGGTGGTGCCACCTTTAGTTAAAAAAACAACAACAAAATCACAACTATAGTAGGCTATGTGTGAGAATAGCACTTTATTAAAATGTTATAGCACTTTATTAAAATGCTATTGTTATCATTTATAATTGTATTTTGACAGCAACACAAACTACAATTATACAAATATGCAATATAGTATATCTGTATTTGTGTTGCAAATAGCACTATAATGTGACAAAGCTAATTTTACGTGTCAGTATAAATCCAAGCAATTTTGGAGAATTACTAAATATCTTTCTTGTAAGTAAATTAAAAGCCAGCTTTGAGAAACATCAAATGTCTATTAACAAAAGCAAAAGTTTGTATGTAAGGTTATGTTCTTAATAATACAGCTGTTTGATTGATTTAACACTCAAGCAGTTAGTTAAGCAAGTTTAGTTAATTCAAATAATAAATAAGGACACAGACCCTTGTTGTTAGCACATAAGTTATAAAACATCGTCTTTAGCATATATATATTTACCATGCTTCAAAACACAACGCAGCACATGTCATTTAAACGATTGAAGATGCAAACTGGTACATTGTTATATTATTTAAATCACACAGATGAGTTCGCGGTGCCAGCAGTCAACGCTATACATATTAACAGGCTTGTGAACTCACCTGAAAACGATGCAGGGGTTTCATTTTGGACTTTTAGTTTCCATTTGAAGACTTGATGCGGCGGTGTATTCGCGGGCGCAGCTGGCCATCAAACGTGACGTGTCGCGTGTTACTGCGCAAACGGATTGCGTATGATATCAAAGCATCGCGAGAACAGACTGCTCTGCATGCTTTCTAATCGCTCTCGCGGTACGTTTACGTATTTTTGCGGATCGATTTGCAGAGCGCCATTGAACACACATGATAATTTGCAGTCAGGTGGCGGGGTGCCAGGAGATGGCTAGACGAAATAACGTTATAACATTTCGTCTCGTCTCGTTTTGGTCAACGAAAATGAAGACACATTTTAGCATAGTTTTTGTTTAGTAAACCACTTTTAGTCTCGTTTTTATTCGTCAACAATATTGTATTATACATTTTTTTATAGTTTTTGTCACATGACCAGCATTTACGTTGCGTCTCGTCTCTTTTTCGTCACGTGATAAAGGTTCGTTGACGAGGATATTTCGTCATACTTTTCGTTGACGAAAGCAACACTAATTGTAATGCATACCACCGCCTCTCGCAGTCGTCCGGGGTCCGCGACACAAGCGGGAATGCTGCATTGATCTGCAACAAATCCTCTCCCATCAGTAATGCGCGGGTTGCTCCGAAATGAGCGGATGCCTGAGGTCACCCGCGGATTTTTTGCGGTCCGACTTGCGGGCGGGTTAGTTGAAAACGTTGGTCGGGTGCCGGTTGTTTTGTACATTGACCCACGTATCATTGTCTCGCATGTCTCACGCTTAGTTTTGCTTGATATCTCAGTGCCGAATTTCCCTTTTATAACGTTTCTTTTTTTCCAGCACCAACTGGGACAGCAGCAGTAACTGATCCTGCATCCAGTTGGGCTTTCTTTTCCGTTTTGGCGAGTTCATAATCCACTGTCATTTATTTATTACATTAGGATTCTTCAATATGGGCAACATTTCCTTGCTTTAAGTAGTCTATTTAGGCTAATAGGATGTCAATTAATCAAGCAAGTGTTAATGCAATGTCGTTTTTTATTATTAGGCAATTGGCGGTTTTCATTTGGGTATTAGGCTACCTTGATTTAATTTAATTTCATTCACAACTTTTCTTAAATATATGCATTTCGATGGCATTACTATTATTATTTTGTGTAAGACACAGACATATTTCGATGTTGTAATTCCATGATTTGGTGCGTCTGTGTTATGTTACGCATGACAGCCCTGTCATCTAACAACCAATCACCGTGGTCATTGCGAGGCAGCTCGTGCATGAGAATTGACGTCATCCGTAGCAACGAAGACTCACTCTTAGTTTAGGAGTTATCATTTTTCCTTACTAAAAGTAGGTCTGAAAGGCGTTGTGAATAACTTTTAAGAGAAAACTCCTAGCTAAAATCTTTTAGTGCAATTTAGGAGTACTCTTAGTGGTAAGATAAAATGCTTTGTGAATACGGCCCCAGAGCTGTAAACTTCATGTGGCTCATGTTATCATATAACTTTATGTCCAAAAAGTGTGAATATGTTTTCCACTTCATAGTTTTGCACTGATGAGAGGGATGCAGACCTGTAAGAGAGTTATAAACTGTTAGCATAAATTGTCCACAGAAATACCCTTACATACATAACTGATGGGTAAATGATAGCACTACATTCAGATAAACTATTATGTACATAAACTAAATTAGTATCTCAGATAAACATCTGCAGTGATTAGTTATATAAAAAGCTGTTTTCAGATGACTGTTTTCAGATGCCCATCCCCTTATTGTCTAGCTTCTGTTTTAAACGCGGTTCTGTAAGCGAGTATGAACTTTAAAAACACATTGCATATGTGCGCGAGCTCGCGTCTCCGTGTAAACAACGCGGCACTCATAATAAAACGGTGTCGCGTGTAAAGCGCAATGTATGGAATGTGTTGCATGTAAACAATATCATATTACAGCAGATCCCGCAGTGCAGCATTACTCAAAGTTGCCATGAAGGATACGAAAGTGAATTCACTGTCTCTAACACTGTACAGCATGTATCAATGAAATCCGCCATTACGTGATCACGCGTCCTCGTTTGTAAACAATGCGAAAGTTTTTCAATCTGAAGCGTGCAGTCTGCTGAGGTTGCTTATGTAGGCTGAACTGCACAAGCCATAACATATTACATGATAGCAAATATAAATGAAGACAAATGACTTACAGTTTCTTCAGGAATATATCCTCCTACATTGCGCCTTCCATTGTTCTTCTTCTTAGGTAACGTTAAAGATAAACACTTCTCTTCCTCAATGTCCAGACATAAATGAAGATATTCCTCACGTGTGTGTATAAAGTTTATAATCCAAACATGTGGTAAAGTCTTTAAATCTGATCAAACTTTACGCTTTGTTTATTATTGTTGGAACAGTGTATGATTATTAATGATGGAGTATTTTAAGTTGATTCTGCTATGATAGGGAGAAAACACGTCAAAACGCGTCGACGCGTTTTTGGACCCCTGGGGTTTAAACTTCAGAGCAGGAAAAAGTTGTAAAGTGTTTTGTATTCCACAGTTTTGTGATGATGGGATGTGAATTTCGAGGAAATATATCCACAAAGTGCCTGGGGCCTCATGTATAAAACTTTGCGTAGATTCCATCCTTAAAGTGTGCGTACGCACATAAGGCAGAATTTGCTCCAGAAACTGCGCAAAATTCCATTCATAAATCCCAGTGAGCGGAAGATTGTGCGTACGCTCGTCCCGCCCCATCTCCTCCCCGAAACAACCATATATGGAGCTTACAACCCTTAGTTTTCCCTGCTAAAAAAAACAGCATACCAGCAAGGCCAGCATATGTTGTGTTTTGGTGCTGGTTTTCTGGTGAACACCAGCTAAACCAGCACAAAACCAGCATCAGCACCAGCATTAGCACCAGCTAAACCAGCACAAAACCAGCATTAGCACCAGCTAAACCAGCATTCGCACCAGCATCCCATGCTGGTCATACCAGCATATGTTGTGTTTTGGTGCTGGTATGCTGTGACCACCAGCTAAACCAGCATAGACCAGCATAATTCCCATGCTGGTCCATGCTGGTTTGATGCTGGTTTTTTCAGCAGGGTTAATGGGCATAATGTAGTCTGCATATCATTTTAATATGGATTAACGTTACAAAACGCAAGGAAAATATCGTAAAAATATATTTTTAAATTCAAAATAATAAAAAAATGTCAAAATATATATTTGCTGAAATATTTTTTGAAATATGTTTACAAAAATATATTTTTCACAAGTAAATACATTTTAAAGAATAAAAAATATATTTAGCCCTTCATATATTTTAATTCAAGGAAATATATTCACGTTGCATTTGAAGAAACACTTAATGTTACGAACCTATAAACAAAACAGTTTTAAAAAGATTAAAATGAAATAGTTTCCACTTTAAAAATATACATTATAAAATTATCTTATTTAGCATAATATTTAAAATATACTTTTGGCCAGAGAAATTATTTTTTTAGGCTTATGGGTTTTTATGAAATTATAAAAACAGTGTTTAAACACTGGCATTGTCAAAGTTGATACTGGGTTGTATGGCCAGACAGGTGTCATTATATTCATAACATTTTTATTGGAAAACAAACTCAGAGGGAGATTAAATGTTTTTGACCAGCAGATGGTGGAGATCGTTTTGGGTCATGTTCGTCTTTATCTCAGGCGGCAAGTGCATCAACTATACCACTGAACGCGATTTAATGCATTAAGACTGCAATATTAAATACCTTATAGAGAATAGGCTGCTATAGGCAAGTAGACGAGCCCAGCATATAAAAGTTTCGCGTTAAGTGTTTCCCATAATAAAACATAAAGACAATGATGTATTACGCGGCGCAGCCATAAGGCATTGAGATAAAAAAAAAGTTCAGTAGCTACAAACGAAAAGTTCAGTACAAACCTTAAAAAAGTATATTTACAAGTAAGCAGATGAAACCAGAATATAAAAACCAATGAGTTTAAATACTTGTTAGTATTTTTCTTATATAAACCTGCATTGTAAGAACGTCTCTTTTTATTAGACTAAACTTTAATTATTAAATGTCTGAGTGCATCACATTTTTTTTTATCATCTTACAGGTTATAAAGTCTATTGTAGAAATGTAGTCACTCGGGTTTGTTTTTGTCATTTGGCCTAACTAAATTAAAACTATAATTTTTTTTACAGTTTTGTCTATGATAGATTATTAAGACTAATACACTCATCATTCCTCAAATACACGAAACATTAGCCTTTAGGGTTTGTTGAGTGAAGAAAAGACTTATTCATGTAGTTCTTTATAGTCTTGCGTTTCAGACGCGCTCATGACAGATGTGTGTGGCACTCCATTCACTGTAGAGGCTTCGTCTTCTCAATACTTTTCATCTGTTAAATATTTGCTACTCATAGGCAGGTGGCACTCCTAGATGCAATTTGAGTGCTGATCTTCATGAATGAAACAGGTATATTTAAACTAAATGTGTATAAAACAAGAACAGAGTTTGTTTTCTTTCACACCGCTCAAAAAGAGTGCGTACGCACAGTGGAGAGCATCCGTACAATGCGCTCTTATTTACGCCAAGTTTATTTTTTATAAATGCCGACATGTGCGTGGAAAATTGCGTACGCATAATTCTATGCCCATTTTGTGCGTATGCAACGTTTATACATCAGGCCCCTGGACTTGGAGAAGCCCTGACACCACTTAAAAAAATTATCTTAATATGTGACCAGTCAAGGAAAGTAGGGACACAAGTCGGCAGCGCAAGTTTCGAGATAATTAGCAACAAAGTATTTATTTTCAAAATGTGTGATTTTCGTTTTATTGCAGAATCTGTTAGTTGAGATCACGAAGAAGCCTCTCCATGTTTGAGATAGCAGTTTTTGTATATTTAAAAGCATACATTTTGCAGTTGAAATCGGCTTGTTTTTCCGGAGATTCTAGCGTGCAGCGTCATTGTCTTGTGTGTATTTACATAGTGTATAAGCAGCTTGGTTTTCGCCCCCGCCCCAAAGGAAACAGCGTGACTACTAAGGATAGTTCACCCAAAAATGAAAATAATGTAAGTAATGACTTGCCCTTATGTTGTTCTAAACTCAAAAGACCTCCGTTCATCTTCGGAACACAGTTTAAGATGTTTTAACATTAGATTTAGTCCGGGAGCTTTATGTCTCCTCCATTGAAAATCTATGTAAGGTTTCCATGTCCAGAAAGGTAATAAAAACATCATCAAAGTAGTCCATGTGACATCAGTGGGTCAGTAAGAATGTGTTGAAACATCGAGAATACAGTTTGGTCCAAAAATAGCATTACAACTTTATTCAGCATTGTCTTCTCTTTCTGCTCGAGCGTTAAGTCACGTGACTGTAGTTCCGTGTCACTGACTTTATGCGACGCCGCAGTCGGATGACGTCAAAGTACCGCGAGAGCTCTTTAAGAAATCTTATGGAGTAGTTTAATTCGACTCGCTCTCGCTGTACTTTGACGTCAGTTCTTGCATCACAACATGAAGACAAACACATACACATAAAGTCACACAGACATTGTTGAATACGTTATACAATTGGCTACATGTTTTGTCTATCAATATTTTCAATGAAGTCTTGGCTGATGGAGGAACGAGCGAGCGATTGGTTACATTAAAGTGTAATATCATATACAGTGCTACATTTTGCTGTTGAAAACGGATTGTTTTTCCTGAGATTCTAGCGTGCAGCGGGGGGGGCGTCATTGTCTGTGTTTATTTACATACAGCAGCTTTTCATACTTTAGTTATGGACCCGCCCCCCAAGGGAACAACGTGGCTACTTAAGCGGCACTCTGTCAGGCTCAATCTGATATCATCATTCAATGAAGATGGACACCGCAAAGACTGTCGCAGATGAGCTGAACCGTGGATGTTACGCTGAAAGTGTTTTGAAGTACTTCTTCGACAAGCCGGATGTTTATGAACAAGGGCTCACTGATTCTGAAGACGATCTGAGCGACGATGAAAACGACATGATACGACTGAATAATATCCCTAATCTACAACTGAGTGAAGATGAAGACGAAGACAAGGAAGAATGTATCGGCTGGCATCAGATGAGTTGGACCGTAAGATATCAGATATCAGCGAATTATTGGACATTTAGAGGCAAACAGACGCACAGTGCAAACTTCGGAAATGATAACATCCACAAAGAAGACATGTGATGTGAGCATCTGCTATTAATTTGAATAATGCCTGAATTGACTGATGTTAATGACTTAGCTCACGTATGAAGTATGTGTAGCCGTTAAATGTGCATTATAAGTCAAAGCTAAAAATATTTTTAAGTTTTTTTTTAATCAGACTTAAACCAGGTCTAACCACAAACTTTCACAGTGAATTAAAAGTAAAAGGTATTGGTCAAAATTTACTAAAGTAAAATTACCTATAATTGGCAAGACCATGATGTTAAACTTTTTTCTTTCTTTCTTCCCTTTTCAGCATTGGGAAAGACACCCTGGCTGATATAGTCAAACACTATGAGGGGAATGGGGCAAGACCACGTTTGAGGAAGAAGCATTCACTCCACGTCCACCAGTCAGGTTCATCAGCCCTGAGGACATCAACAGAGTTGGTGACTTCATAAAAAACTATGCAGAAGACAATGCCATCTTGCTGCCTGGCCGACAGCCTGGGCATAAGGACTGGCATGTGTAGTTGCTGGCAACTCATGTGTCCAAGGCTTCAGTGTGGCGTGTCTATGTGAAGTCTGCTAAGGAACTTGGTATATGTAAACATTGATTTAGAATTGAGTGCTTATAATGTGAAATAATGCAAAGCACTATTAGCAATTAAAATATAACCATCTGTTTTTCAGGTGAGTGTGTTGTTTGTAAAACCATGCTCTGCTGGTATCTTGCCTGGCGAGCTGGACACAAGCTTCACGAAAAAATTGACATCCACTTCCTTATTGCTGGTCACACCAAGTTTTCTCCTGTTTGTGGCTTTGGACTCATCAAGCAAGCCTACATGAAGTCAACACTTTGGCAGACATCGCTGAGGTACTTTAACTTTACTTTGCTTTAGTGACTTCAGTTCTGTCTTCTGTTCTGCTTCAACTGAAGACCTTTTTTTCTCCCTCTTTTCTTTTTTTGACCTCAGGTTGTGGAAAACAGCTCTCCTGTAAGCCACCTCAATATGCCACAGCTTGTTGGAATGGCAGAGGGCAAAGTTTTAGTCCAAACATTCGACTGGCAGCACCATCTGACTCGCCACTTTCGTAGACACAGATCAAGAGTTATCAGCACTTTAGGTACTTCAATTAAAACTTTCACATTGTATACATACAATATAATATAGCAACAACACACACAACAACACAGTTTTTTATGAGAAAATACTTTGCCATGTTTAAAATGTCTTATGTGCTTATTCTGTCACAGCTTTGATGCCAAGTAGGGTTGTAAGGGGAAAAAATTCCCCCATCCATCCGTTTGGCCCAACGACGGAATCCAAAACGGCATGGCAGAGGTTTATAGCGCGTTCGGTCTTTTCCGGTGCTTGTAGATGACGTTTTAACATTACGCAACTTTATAATCTGACTCCAAAGATATGAAACGTATTGTAATATGAATCAAATTGATGTAATTTTGGAATTTGGATAAACATTTGACCATTCTATTTACTCATGTTAACATTGGACTCATTCATTCGATTACCAATATCATATCAGCCCACACCGGCCGTTGTGCGGGTTCTGAAACATAAACTTAACCACACCAGAGGTCCTGACTTATATAGCCCTCGAATAATCATTACAATTACCCTCAACTTAGTTAGGGTTAAATAATTAAACTTAACCGCACCAGAGGTCCTGACTTATATAGTCCTCGAATAATCATTACAATTACCCACAACTTAGTTAGGGTTAAATAATTAGTCTATCCGTGTAACCAGAGGAAATGGTTGAAGCAACTGCCCCATGCTGGCGTGCCCTTAATTATCATTAGAAAATATTATGCAACCCAGCCAACTATATCCAACTTAATACAGAACTCAAAACTATAATTATAGTAGAGATACTGATCAGAGGTCCTGACTTATCATCTGATAGTCCACATATAGTAAAGTAATGGCTGAACCTCTAAGTTCATCGGTATAGACAATTAGCATGAATTTATACCCCGGTCGTAGATTTATGGTGATAAAGGATCTCGTAATACCTGTAGTAACTTAGAATAGTTAATGAAACAGAGAAGATAGAATGAATTCAAATGTAACAATTTATTTACCAGGTAAGAAAACATAATTCAGAAGCCAATTTACATTCCAATTCGAATACGAAAATCAAACGAAAACCCATTGCATACCTGGTCATGAGATGAAGATCTGGTTACAGATTCCTCAAAGTAAAATAACAATACATGATGCTGTGTCAGGACAGCATCATGGGGGTGCATTTCTCGATATTGAAAGTCCCGCCTAAATCTTCTACACATCTCCTTAAATAACCAGAGAACAAAGCATATAGGAATTTGGTACTGATTGGTTGTTGTAAAACTACGGGCTGTCCTTAATTTGTATACAGTGGGTGATTGGCTTATGCTTAGAATGGGAGTTGTCTATCAACATCGAATGAAGTTTCACATTGAATTCTGTCATTATATGAGTGAGACCACTGTAACCACTTGCAATGAGAGATTTCAATAGAAAAGAGCTACCCTCGATTGTCAAACATCACATCTCCATACAAATGGTAGATCTACAGACAGATAGATACCCTTGATTGTCAAACATCACATCTCCATACAAATGGTAGATGAGAGAATAAGAATACAAATGTATGACACCCTAAAGGTGTGTCTTGAAACCCAAATGTGTCGTAAGTCCACTGTGAATAATAGAGTTGACTTCCCGGGCACTCACTTTGCCCCCATGCAGTGTCCTTTGGGGAGGTGCTATATTTATTCAGGAAATTATCTTACAGGGTTGTAACGGTATATCGGTATGGCGGTATACCTTGATATTAACTTTTAGGATGATCATACCGTAAACATTTGCTTATACATGGTTTTGGAAAAAAATAAAGCAGATCTCATCTGCGCTACTACGCACATGAAACTTCATTCGGCGTGACTGCTAGACTCCATTCATTGATGTACAGCAAATGAAATGTCAGAGACTACAAATTCTATCCCCTGTCCCCCACCAGAAAAAAAGTTAAAATCTACAGTATGGGAATACTTTATTTATACAAAAAAGAACTCCTTGAAGATGGCTATCCAGTTTGCAAAAAATGTGGACAAAGAGTGGCTGGACAAAAAAAGCACTAAAGCCCATTTAAGTGATTTATATTACAGATCAATTTAAGTTGAATATACTTAGGCCATATAATAAAAACTATATATTTCACTCACTATATGACTATGTGAACAAATGAATACATCCAGAGCAGCTCTGAGAGAATTTAATGAGT
This sequence comes from Paramisgurnus dabryanus, assembly GCF_030506205.2. Lineage (NCBI taxonomy): Eukaryota > Metazoa > Chordata > Actinopteri > Cypriniformes > Cobitidae > Paramisgurnus > Paramisgurnus dabryanus. Next base: position 29,505,762 of record NC_133346.1, read on the forward strand.
ATTTTATCATTTTATTTAAAAGAATAAAATTAAAAATAATAATAAATTGAGAATCAAAGTTTACTTTTTTCAAAAGTGTATTTTTTTCCAAAAAAGCTTAATATAATAGACCATATGTTCAACCCAAAACCCCTATTTGTTTTTTATTAATTTAAGGGTCATTGTAGCTAATAATGATAATAATAATAAGTGTTTAATACCGGCAAACCGCGAAACCGCGATCGTTTCTGAGACGATTATCATACCGTGGAAATCTCATACCATTACAACCCTAACGCCAAGAGACCAGGTGTGGTGCTTGCAAAAACTGACCGTGATGCACAACATGTTGAATTTCAGCTACTGCGACGGAGAAGATCTGTCCCCTATTGACGGTGTTCTTGTCCTGTCCCCACCTGGACTGAAAATTGAAATGCAGACATACCTGTATGAAAAAATCAGGCCATTCTGTGCTGACGAGGCAAAACACATCACATGCCCAGCGCCAAAGGTCACAACACAGAAGAGGATGCGGATGTGATTGTGGACTTATTTTGTTTATAATAGAAACTTTCTTCTATTTTTTTACCTTTGAACTTTCTACATTTTAAGGAAACTTTATTTTTTACATTAAAACAAATTACTTTTTCATAAGAGTTTTTATTTCAGGCATTGCATGCTTGTGTGAACTATTTAATAAAAAAAACATTAATAGCTATCTGTGTGTTGTTTCCTTATTTTATAATTACAGTTATAGGATTAGGCACTCTTTCATTAGAAAAAATAATCTACAGTATAAGTGTTAATTTTTGTTTTATTTAATGTACATACAGGGTGTCCGCGGGGTTTTAAAAAGTATTAAAAAGTGATAAATCAAAATTGTCAAATTTAAGGCCATTAAAAGTGTTAAATTTGGTCTCAGAGGTATTATTTTTTTCAAATTAGGTATTATTTTTTCAGACTATCAGGTGTCATATTCTGATTGAAATTCCTTCTGCGTTCGCGTTAGTTCGTTTAAATATGGGGTTTAGCATATCTGGACACATAATCAAAGATCTTTCGTCTCTGGGATGTGATCAAAGCCTGGAGTGGAGCCAAATCACGTTCCTCTCTCCACTGTAAGCGTTACGCACCGAATCCACTACGGGTTTTCTAACTGTATCACGTTAAGCTGACTGAGGTAAAACTTTATTTCAGCTAGCATGGTCAAACTTATAATGCAGGAAGGCTCTGATGTTTTGAAGATCGATAAAGGAGTAAAAGACCAGTGGAGATTGACTTGGCTTAGCGAAATGATGAAGATTGGCAAGCCTTTCAGTTCGTGGGCTAAGAAAATCAAACAGCCAGGTAACTTGCGTGTCTTTGCACAGTATGACTAACGTTAGCGGTCCTGTATTTTAGGGGTAAATGATTTCTCACGTACGTGATTACCCGCGTCCCGTTTTTAATGCTATGCTGATCTAGCCAGTGGCTGATACAACGGGTTTGTTAAACTCATGGGTAAACTTCATGTGGCGCCACAAGAACCAAGAGGCAGATGACATCCAAATCTGGTGAGAGCGATTGACGAGGAATCATAAGAGGAGACTGCTTCCGAAATGTCTCGCGGGACTTTGATGTCATCCACCTGTCGGTTCTTGCAGTTGTATTTGCATGTGCTCACAAAAACGTAACATTTGTACATATATTTAAGCACCGCAGTTTAAAAACAAGTGATTTTAAGCCATTCAAACACAAACAACAGTGCTTAATGCATCCGCTGTTTTTGTGTCAGATGAGCACGCAAGCCGCGCATGCGTTTTTCATTGAGCTTGTGTTGTGAGTATTTTTGCCGCTTTATTGGCCTTAAATAACACATATGCCTCAAAAATCCCATCTTTGCAAATATCCTCATATAAACACAACCATTTAGGTCATTCAATTTACAACTGTCACTATGGTTACAGACATCCTGTGCGAATTGTACACTAGTTTGACTCGAGTTACTCGTTCAGGGTTTATATTCATTCATAACGTTACTGTATTAGAGCTGTGACTGTAAACTGTTGTGTGAACAAAACAGACCCTGGATTATTCGTTTATGTGTACTGAATAATATCATATGAAAAAGTTGTATTTGTTCACTTTAGTAAATGCATTACAGTGTTTCCTCTAGGATTTTTTTCAGCTGTGGCGGCAGGGGGCGCCCATGATGATTATAAATGTAAAAAAAAATTAATGTAGAATATAGGCTACAGTAAACTAACATGTATTTTTTTATAATTTTCACGCTGTCATTTACTTTTCCTTATATTTATAGCATATTGCTTTTCTATGTTTGATCTAAACTGTATTTTCTTAAAAAACCGTTACACAGCTACGTACGTAGTTCGGATATTTCATTGTAGTTTTAATGTAGTGTGCATTGCAAGTTCGTCCTCGTGTTTAGCGTACAGAGCTGTTACACAGTCATGCAGTCCTGTTTGATAATCCGCACCGCTGTGATTGACCGACCAGTTATCCGAAATCAGCAGCAATTTTATTTCACACCCGTACCATTTGACATAAAGACTGTGACCCCGAGCCGGGCACACCGCAAATCGCGCAGTTAAATATAAACCTTTACCGGTCTTCAGACAGATCTTAAACACAAATAAGCACAGTACATTTAAAAACGAGTCAAATTTTGGTCTTGAATGTTAGACCCGCATTTTACTCTTGTCTATTGAGTCCCGACCTGCATCTACAACACAAATGACAAGCGAATAGCCTATTACACCCGTTAGATCAAATATTATGCGGTTCACCCGCGGGTACCCCGACCCTGCTGTTTCGTCTGAAAACAGATAAAACAGTCTCACCGTCTGCCTCAAGTTTCTATTACCAACGTTCTTCACTTCCACGGGAATAATGTAAGTTTCCTTACAAACAGATTCGACTATTAATGTCTTGCAGTCGCATATAAGTAGTATTCAGTATTTAGCCTTTTGTTTTTGGACAAATATCTTATCATTTAATGTGACACTTTGTGAGTGTCGATCTAAAGCACAGACGATTGACTGACAGCTGAGCGGTCAGCAGCACGCTGCGCTTATAGCCTGAATAACTAATGGCCAGATAAGTTGATAATATGAGTACAGTGATTCCAAATGAATGTCCAAAAACCTCGTGTTAAATCAAAAGTTTAATAATGTCTTTTCTCGCAGCCCTGCGCTGTGTTGGTGTAGATATGCGCCGGTGAACATCATATCCGTGATGACCTTGCAGCTTAAATTACCCTAAATTTATAGTCATAAAGATAAAAGTAAAACAACATTCGAAACAACTTCAAATTATGTATTTTTATTTGTGTAAACTCACAATAAGGAGAAAACCTTGTGCTTATTTATAATCATTAAAAACATGATGTGCTTTCTGCTGGTTTGGTTTTAGAGCGCGTCACAAAAAAGAACAGAAACTCAAATACTTTTTTATTCGTTTAGTCAATTTAATAATTATTTAAGTGCAACATATTTCGTATAGGCTTATTTATTTTATTATTATTTCTCAAAACAGAAACGTAGCTTAATAATCCTCTGTTGATTTAAATCTATTTGTGCATGAAACTAAACCCATGGAGGAAATTATGATATTTTAGGAGATTTATTTATAAATGAGTGAACAACGCAAATCCAGAAAGGAATTTATTTCTAGACAGCCAGTCTCGCAGAGCGGACATTTCGGTAGCTTTTTTGCGAGCTGCCGCTGTGGGTTTTGTCTAGAAGGGATACAGCAAATGCCGAAAAGTTAAGGATTAGATTTGGAGGTAGGATTATTAGGATGAAAACAGCGGTTCTGGCTAAATTAGATACAAATACATCCTACAATCGTGTGAAATTTTGTGTTTAGAGTTGGATTTGGTTAAAGGATTAGGATAAAACAGTGCTCATCCAACGAGATTTCGTTTGCTGTATCCCTTCTATCCATAACCGCAGGCGTGGCGGGGATGTTTTAGGAGTGGCGGGCCGCCACGGTTGAATGTATATAGCGGAAACACTGCATTATATAACATGAACAAACAATGAAAAATATAGAGTATATAAACATTAATTAATTCTTGTTTATGTCATTACAGTAATTGACGGTAGTTCATGGTGCATTCACAAATGTTAACAGTTTCAACTTTAAGTAAAAAAAAATATTAGTAAATGCTAAAATAAATACATTTACAATTAATAAATAATTATTAAAAGATTCATAAAAGGTGGTGATATTCATGTTTTCTTTTTATATAGTGAGTTATTTAGCTGTTTCGCCTTAATCTAAAATGCCCTGCAAACTACAGCTACCTATATATAACACAGGAGACTTCAATTTGGAATTTATGGCAAAAAAAAATCCCCTTAAAATGCTATTGGTCTCGCCTACATAAAGTGTTAGTTAAAGCAATATGACTTGGCCAGAAAAACATTTCAGTCAGAAGAATTTTTTTCACTTTAATCCATGTCTATTCTTTTTTGTATGTTATATATGTCAAAATCCATGTAAATAATAGAAATGTTGCTGATCAACACTTGCAATTCAGTGTCGTGATGGTTTTAAAAAATATTCTAAAGGTAGTAAAAAAGGTACTAAAAAGTAGTAAATTTAACTTAAGGATTGCTGTATATACCCTGACATAAGAGTTGCCTTAATCGGTAGATGCTACAGATGTGGCCTTTAAAAATGCACGTTTTCTCCCGCGGCATTCGCCAAATCGTCTCGCGGAGCCTCACAGAATTCTGCAAGTGTTTACACTATTTACAATTAATATCTTAATTATTTGTGTTGTCGAATTTTGACACCGTTTCATTGTTTGTTCATAATATAAGTAATTATGTCAGTCTTTCTAAAAGTATCAATATTTTAAAGAGATTAATGTGGTATAAAAAATACATGTTTTAAAGTTAAAAATGTTGTAAAAATATATTAGTATTCTTATATATTAAGAACAATAATATGACACATGTCTATTGCGCTAAAATGCTTTACTTATGGAAAGAGGAATTCTTCTCAACCACCACCAATAAAGTTTAAAAATTATTCTTTAGAAAAACGACGTTTAAGCCCACGCAGAGCAAACAAGAAAACATAGGCCTATGCTTACATACTGTACAGTCGGCATATGATATCTTTATTTAGTTTTATATATTTATATTCAGGGGCGGAGTGGGACCAAAAATCGACTGGGAAATTTCGTATACCACCGGCCCACCGTGGTTACTACAAAAGGTCTCGTAGCCTATTTGTAGTAAAACTAGGGTAATACAAATCGTAATCAATCTGCCCCCCAAAAAACATTTTCATAATAATAATAAAATCATTAAATTATGGTTAATTTTCCTAAATGAGTAACTATACAAAATGATACATGTTTGAAAGACGGAGATGCGCACCTGAATCAGCTATTACATAACAGAGCGAGGCCAGAGATGAACGTGCTCATAAATGGGAGTAATATGGAATAATATGTGCATCTTTAAATAACTGTAAGAATATTTTTTCCTTTAAATATAATTTTTGCCATATAAAGTTTTGAGAGATAATAATGTTTTTTTCCACTGTTATTACTTATTTATTTTATATTTATTTTAACGTGTTTGGCGCATTTACCTCAGAGATTATTTCAGTAATATTGCTGTTTTTCCGCTAATAATAATAATACAATTTTCATGCCAATCCTGCTTCCTTGTCTGTTTATTCATTTCCTTATGCTGTTAAGTTAAGTTATATGTGGATATTTATTGTCATATGAGAGGTTTATTGCCGTTATATAATCTCGTCTAAAATTCAATCATATGCGGAATAATGTGTGCATCTTTGAATAACTGTAAGAATACAGTTCCTTTGAAAATAGTTTTTGTCAAAGTTTTGAGAAAAATAATGTTGTGAGGATATTTATATATTGCAGTTGAATACTCTCAATTATTATTAATCCGACCGCATATGTACTGCAATAAACAGGCATTCGGCCGCGCAGCTTTTTACATCAAAGGCCGACAGGCTATGCAATTTGGAGTGGGGCCGTTCAATGATCCCCTTATATTTAAAAAAATCCTAAACATGATTGGACCTGCCGAACAGGTTGAGCACTTTTATATAGCCTACTGTGTTGAGCAAAGAGGCTGCACAGTTTGACCAGAGGGAAGCGGCCGCACATCAGCCCTCCAGACTTACAATACCTATTATCAGACCGGCCCTCACAGCCTCAAAACACTTCTGGCCCACCGGGAAATGTCCCGACTCTATCGATGGCCACTCCGCTACTGTTTATATTTATAATACCTTTAATAATACCTTTCTTGTGCATATAGGCAGTCAGTGTTATGATTTTTTTTATCGTTTCAGCCATACTTCATAACTGTAAAAATATTTAGTGGCTTTGTAAAATCACTAAAATAATGGATTAAAGTAACTTTATAAAATCTCTTAATGTCACTTATGTATTATTTAGTTGGTCAAACCAAAATAAATGACTAGAAATAGAACAGACATTTTTATTAAAAATTTACTTTATATGTAGGCTATATAATAAAATAATCAATTTAATAACATGTGGCTATATAGACAAACGCGTCTAATTCCAGATGTCTTATCTCAACACAAAACTTATTTATATAAAATCTAATTTATAAATTAAAAAACAAAGTTTTAAGTTAAGACAATAATAAATATGTTTGTCTTTATTGAAAGAAAAACGTAGAAAAAGTTATTATGGGTATAGTTGATGCAAATAAAATGTGCAGTATACAAAAAATGCAAACAAATTATTTCTAAAAGTAGCAATATTTTAACGAGATAAAGGTGGTTTAAAGAAAGACATGAGAAAAGTAGAGGTATGCAAAAGAGCACAGTTCAGATATTATTAATTAAAGCGGTTTTATACACCTTTCAGGTTTGTTTGTATTGACAAGCATTTTATTTGCCACTGTCAAAACATTTTGTGATTGATTTACTGATTTATTACAGAAACTTGTTGTCAGAAGCAAAGCTATTGTACTAAGCATCTTTATATGTATGTTTTAAAGTTAAAAGTGTTGTAAAAATATATTAGTATTCTTTTATATTAAGAATAATAATATGATACATTTATATTGCGCTAAAATGCAATATAAATTATTCTGCAATATAAATTAGCCACCACCAATAAAGTTTAAACATCAGTCTTTAGAAAAAAACGGCTAAAACCCGTGGAGCGAACAAGAAAACATATGCTTACATGCTCATTCGGCACATAATATGATATCTTTTTAATTTAGTTTTACAGTTTTAAAAGTGGCAAAAAAGTTCTTAAAATCTAATGAATACTGGTCTCTGTAAAATGTATATAACTGCAGATGACACCAGATTTGATTCAGTTCACCTAAGAAATAGGAGAAGCGATGATTTGTGATTGATTGGGGCTAATAGAATGACTGCCACACTCAAAATACATCAAACCAAATGAGCACTTTATATTAAACTAAAGCAACACACAATGTGCAAGTCATGACCATATACATTTATTTTGTATATAAATATATTATTGTTAATAGACGTCAAATATCAATTGATTTTTTATATTTTTATTAAAAACTGTCACAGCAAACATCACGCTGGCTTCTACTATTAACAAACATGCACACGCGGGTGAGGGTTAATAAATCTGCCGTTTTCTGAGAGTATCTGCGTGTGTGGGATCTGGGCAGGTATGCTTTTCCTCCAGACCTTGAGGCTTTGGTGTTCGACTTTAAATGGTGCGGTGCTGACTGGTCAGCGTATGACATCAGAGTACCGCGAGAGCAAAGGTAAAGTTGGACCATTTGTAACATTTCGACTTGCTCTCGCGGTACTTTGATGTCTTTGTTGCCAAACTGTCTGCGCAGCGCCACATAGAAACACCCTTTGACTCTTTACAGCAAAGTACCAGCAACATGAGAAGTTGTGGCACGCAAAAGAAAATGAAGGTACGCAGTACGCTAAAACATAAAGTGTTTGTACTGCGAGCACTGGTTTAGTTATTTACATTGTGTGTTGCTCTTTCACCATTGTGCACCCACGCACTTGCTCTGTAGTTTGTAGCTCGCTCTCCGGCTTCTGTAAACAATGGCCATTTCTCAATACAAAGTAGGGGAGAGTAGGGCAAAGTGAGCCAGTGGGTAAGTTGACCCACCCCCTTTATCTAGGCAACCATACAGATTTGTAGTCGTGTGACCACAAATACAGGAAGCAACCATAATTTCTATTTGGCTATGTTAAAGAGAAGGACAAATTAAAGAGTTATGATTAAAGTATGATTTTTTTTTTTTACAAAAAACTGTTTTTATCCTATCAAAGTAAAATGTATACATACCAGGTATAAAGGCTGTTATGTTAAAGTAGATTTATCCAGGTCTAAATATTCATACCATAAATATTGGTGATAGGCTAATGTATAAAACCATGTGAATGATTTAGCTAAAGATTAGCCTGAATTACTAAGTTTTCCCAAAATGGTGGCTGTGGGGCAAAGTGAACCAGATGGGGTAAACTGAACCAGCGGTTCAACCCCACCATGAGGCACTGAAACCACTAAATATGTTTCATTAAAAAATATATATTTCTGTGTAGTTTCGCACAACTGATTTTTTCATTTTAAAACATTTTAGAAAACATATCATGCCAAGACATTACAATATTAATTAATTTTTATTTTATGCATTTGGCGTTTTGCAGGTCCATACTGAAAAAACAAACTTACCACTCAAAAAACGTCTATTGACAATCTCCAAACAATAAGTTGTTCAATAAGAGTGGATGACATCAGAGTACCGCAAGAGCGATTTAAAACCAACCTCCTCCGCTTTATTTCTTGCGGTACTCTGATGTCATCTGCTTGTCGGCTCTTGCGGCGCTGCGTAAAGTTGACCACACCTAAAATACGTACTGCTAAACTTGACAGAAATGCTCTGTGTATATCAGCACCTCGTTTATTAATTGTATAGTAGGAAAAGTTCTATTTTACTTCTCACCGTGAGAAATAGCTTACACGGTCTACCCATTCACACGTGTGAACTGACAGAAATGCGTGTGTCTCATGGCGAATGCGTGGGACTTGAGAGCCCAGCTATCAACATATGTCAAATTAAGTTACACGATATCCACTTAATTTTATAAGTTATAAACATTCATTTAAAATAACTTACAGCGTATGTAGTAGGCCTAGATTTGCATTGACTCTGTGTCACTGGTAGCTGCTAAAACAAGCAGCTAAACCATGTGCAATTAATTACATTTTGGAATTAATTTCCTTCATGTCGTTTTATTTATACACTGTAAAAAATATTTCTGAATTTGTAAGTAAAGTTAGCATTAAATATGTTTTACAAACAATTGGTTTACAAACTCTGGGATGTTTGTGATTATCATCATTCAAAAAAGTTGTGCCTGTGTTTAGACTTGTGTTTTAGGTGATTAAATCAGGAAGATAACATTGGTTTCTTTTCAGTGTAGAAAAGTTTGTCATCAAAATGCAAAAATATAGTATATTTATAAACATCGCTCAAACAAAGAGTGAATTAAAATAAAAAAGTAATAAAGTTAAAGCTGCTGATAATTTTGTTTACATTTAGTAGCATTTTCTTATTAAAAAATGTTTCCTAGATTTTTTTAAGTAGCCTAAATCCTACTCCAATTTATTTCAGTGTAGTTTTTATCAGCATTCTGGCTACCGCCAGTGCTTTTAAGTGGGCCGGTAGGCGCCAGTACTCAGTATCGCCACTTCCAAATATAGCTGTTGAGCTTACCATCACCTCTCCATGCGCCCAGAACGTGCTTTTAGCATACCGGAACGCTGAACGCTCATTTGCACATCTGTTTAAATCAGAGGCTTAATTTAATCCTTTGGCTGCGCTGCCACTCTTCAAAGCACCCTTTACAATGCACCCTCCTAATTCGTCCCACCGAAAGCAGAGACTACATTATCCATACACCTTTGAGTTTTACAAGTTAAAAGCACATTCTCGCGGTACTCTGACGTCATCCGGCTGTCGGTTTTTGCGGCGCCGCATGAACAGTGTTGCCAACTTGGCGACTTTGTCGCTAGATTTAGCGACTTTTCAGACCCCTTTAGCAACTTATTTTCAAAAAAGCGACCAGCGACAAATCTAGCAACTTTTTACCGCTGCTTCTGTGGGCTCCACCCCCATCTGTGAAGTCTGTGAATAAAACAATGAATGGTGCTTATATTCAGGAAATTATTATATATTGGTCCCTTAGAATGGTCAATCAGCCTCCTGTCTGTCATAAGAATTTTGCTTTGGCTAATATTTATATGTTTATTATCTAGGTCAGGTGTAACAAATAATCATCTCTGATCTTACCTGCTGTAAGGTACAATGCAAGGCTGCATTTTAAACTTCTCACATTTGATTTACTGTCTGTTAATGAAGATGTAATTTTAGGAAAAGTTGTTCAGTAAATCTATATTCCATAATAAACCTTAAACTTACTTCAATAGAAAGCGCAACACTACATTTTTTGGCAAAAAAGTAATTTATTTAAAATGAAATATGGATTAATCCCTTTTTTACAAAGTTTCAGAAGTTACAGACAAGACAAGTGAGTGATTTTCTCTTCTTTTGTTTAACTTAAATGACTTTAAAATGGATAGTGTTTATTAGGCAGGCTTTAGACAGAATGCAAGAAAATGTTTACATTCGGTTAAGACATAATCAGTTGTTTACCATGAATCTCATTAAGACAGCTACATGTGAATTTGTTTGTTTAAGCCAAAAGACGAACATGGGCTTATTTAAGCGTTGTGCCGCGCACGATGCGTCAGGTTTTCAAGTTCAAGGCTGTGAATCTAATACAGCTGTATAATAGTCAGCGTTTAATTACTTACATCTATCTTGCACTTCCACTCTGAGGATTCGCGCAGCTGTCCTCCTTTGAGTTGCACCTCTGTCTGTGATTTGATTCGTCATTTGGGAGTCAATTTGACTTTTTCTTACTTAATAGGGCGCAGCGCAGACCTGTTGGCTTGTGACATCACACGGCTGCGAGATCGATTTAAATGCATACTGAGTCATTTACTGTTGAATCGGTCTCGCGGTGCTAAGAAGTCACATGCAGATCGGTCTGTGTGGCGGCGCAAGAAGCTAAACGAGCGCTGAGCGTTGGGTTAAATAAGACAAAGACGAAGACCTCAATGGTGGGTATGCCATGCACTTGAGTGAAAAAAATACAGCAGAGAAGAATGTCTATTTTAGCATGAGATGTCTTTTTTGAGCGTGAGAGCGTGAGATTGAGGCTGAATGCGTGAGTCTCACGGCAGATGCGTGAGAGTTGGCAACCCTGACATACTTGCTAAACTACAAGTGATCGAAATTTCAATGAATTTGAACGACGCACACAGGAGTTTTACCACCCACAAAATGGAAAACAATGGGATATAATAAACTTATGACTTTCGAGTTTCAAATGGCCAATATTTTGTTATTCTTGAAACCATATAGACATGGTCTTGGTGTCCAGAGATAATCTTTGCCCGACAGCTACAATATGTTATTAAAAAATAAATTACATAATTTAGGAGAAATGAGTGCTTGCAAAATATATTTAAGCAATATTGCTTGAGTAGCAGTGTGATATAGCTCTATATCATCATGGCTGTGATTAGGCCAGAAGCACGAGGCCGTAATCACGGCTGTGATTAGGCCAGAGGCACAAGGCCGTAATCACAGATTGCACTTTCAGAATCTGTGATTAACTCAAAATGTCCGAGATCCGACTTGTGTCCCTACTTTCCGTGACTGGACACATATGTTTTCTTAATTATAGTGGCCATAAATGTTTGTCTTGTTGCACAGTTCTAAATAGCAATTTGGTTAATGGTAATGTGTAACTTGTTATTTGCAGCAATGTTAAATTATGGCATTTTGTAAAGAGTTTTGAATTGTTGTAGTTGATACAGTTGTTATACTTGAATTTGATTAAAAGATAACTGGGTTCTAAACAAAATAAGTATTTTTTCAACTGCAACTGGCATTAAAATACTTCAAATAATTGTATGACGTGTATTCATTCAAACATTTAATATTTCAATTAAGTATACAGAGGTACTCATTTTCCAAAGCACAAACCTGAATGATACATCATTGATCAAAGTGCAGATCCTTCCAAAAATCTAGATTAACATACAAATATATACATATTCCAAGAGTTAAATGTTACCCAGCTGTTGATATTTATCTCACACATGCCTATCTGTAACATTTATAAGGTAAAAAATTGCCTCCAGAAAGGGTCTATGATCATTGTTAACCAAGGCGTCAAAAAGAAGAGATGTGTCTGGAAACTTCTCTGCAAATAGCTGCTCAGAATAACATCTATCTTCGTCTGACAAAAATAGGTCAGAGCCAAAGGCAGATACCCAAGTCAGTGAGGACCCCAACTCCTGCTCATAGTGATTTGCGGCTTCTGCAGCACTGGGCAGTCGCTCCAAAGAAATTCTGGTTGGACATCCATCAGCTGCAAGTTGATTTGGTATCCCCCTTCCTAAAATTCCATACAGGTTAAGAATCTTCAAGTTTTTGGCACAACCTTGACAGTTGTTGTAAAGCAATAAAGCTTCAATTTTAAGCATACCTGGTATCCTTTGGGCATTCCAGGACTGCACAACTCTGCCAACTCCAATTTGACTTACTTGACATGCCAGGTTGGAAACACAAAATTTGGTTGTGTTATCTTGCATATTTAGTAATTCTTGGTCCAGCAGATGAAACAGAGCCTGTTTCAGTGGATAGCTCTCTGGAATGCTTGATTCTGATTGGTCAGTTGAGACATTTGCAGGTTCGTTCTTTTCAAATAATAACCGCTCCAAAGTAATAACGCATAGCCGGTACTACTTGTATGATTAAAATCGCTCCGTGCCAATAAAGATTACTGTTTGGCGCCATCTTGTGACAAACACTGGACAACCACAATTAACTCTTTCACCGCCAGCATTTTTAAAAAAAGTTGCCAGCCAGCGCCAGCGTTTTTCATGATTTTCACCAAAGTTTAATGCCTTCCAAAAAATGTTCTTCTTTAAATATATAAACATACAATATACCAAATGAAAGAACAGACCCTCTGCTTTCAAACAAAAAAAAACCGTTTCATCCTACCTTTAGTGGTTCGTTTGCAATCAGCTTTTGAATATGGGTAGGTTTTTGCAAAAACACCATATTTTGAGCAAAAAGCAGAGATAATTCCATTTTTATGACGGATTTTTCATAGAGATCCCATTCAGAGCGATCTTTAAAACAGACACGGACATGCAGCAGCTTGCCATAGGGCAATACTTCCGGTTTTAAAAAGTTGCGGAAGGGCGCCACCTGGTGGATAATAGCGGTATTGCGGAAAGACGGAAAATCTCGTCATTGGCGGGGAAGCGTTTTCTCTTAATTGACGAGATATCTCGTCAATGGCGGGGAAAGAGTTAAGAATGGATTTTGACATTAATTTTAACATGTACGGAAAAAACAAAACATTTAAACAGTGGATAGAAGAACGAACAACGACAAGACACAGAGAGCTTACTGAGAATGAACTTGACAAAATAGAGCATGACAGCTACAAAGCCAACACACAAAAAATACAGAATGGGCATAAAACTTCTCAAAGACTGGCTAAAAGAGAAAAAAATGGAGACAGACAAGTATGAAGCAGAGGATCTTAATAAGGTATTACGATCATTTTATGCATCTGTGCAAAGTTTCGCGGAAGGATAAAAATGTTATTTTAAAACAAATATGCCAATAAAATGTTTCAAATTCATATTCATGTCCAGTTTTTTTTCTTATGTGGCAAGTAGCCGTGTAATAAGCGGGATAATGTTGAGGCAGCCGGTAGTTATCGGGAAATAAGCCCCTTCAGTGTGATACAAGACCCTCCGCTTCGCGTCGGGTCCTGATCACACTATCGGGGCTTATTTCCCGATAACTACCGGCTGCCTCTACATTATCCCTTACTTAACCTCTGACCAAATTCTTTCCACACGAAGATTCTGTTGGGACAAATAAATGTATAAGACTGATAAGAATCACAAAAGAGCATATTTGATAAGTAAAATTTATTTTCACTATAAATCCTTCAGTCAAACTTTAATTGTCTTATCTTTATATCTGAACATCATATCATTCACCTTGGAAGAAGTTGTCTGCACATAAGGTGGTCTGTATGGAAGCATATTGGTAGCTAAATTCAATTTATTTTTATTGCATTGTCATATTGCATATTACATTCTACATCCGTTGCGCGCTATGTAAATGACAATTGCAATCACAAGATTCCCACCCATAAATGTAAATGCATTCAGGGAAAATTACATTTAAACGATCATTTTGCTATAGTTTTTGCTTGACCATGTAAAGCACATCTAATCAATCCAGCTAATACATTTCCAATTTAATTTTGCTACATCAATTGCACGCTGTGTAAATGAAAATGCAATCCCAAGTTTCCCACCCATAAATGTAAATTAATTTAGGGAAAATTACATTTAAATTGTAATTTTGCTACAGTTTTTGCTTGACCATGTGAAACACATTATATCAGTTCGGGTAAAACATTTCCATTTTAATTTTGCAACTTCTAAAGCATTAAAATATGTATTTAAAACAGGGCTGTAGAAAATGGAAAATGTAAATTAAAGTATTACATTTTCATTTTTATTTTGCACCAATCATTGCACATACAAGCATGGAAAATGTAAACTTAAAGCTCCACTGTGTACTTTTTTGAGTTAATTCTTAGCAAAAACCCATGTTTTCTTTCAAAAGTATGTGCTCATTCATGTGTAATTACTTCCACCCCACTAATCAAAGTATTCTCGTAAGTTTAGAATCTGCTATTTAAAATGCATACCGTCGAAGCGGTCTCTGGCTGAATCCATGTTGTGCCTCCATCTTTGAAATACATTCGCCGACGAGGGACATTCCTGAAATTCAAGCTCCGCCTTTCGCGCTTTCTCTCTACACTCACGCTGGCCGCTAGCTGAAGCCTCCGGAGGTTGCATGTGTAGGCGGTATACGTCATCAAGACAGTCTTATTTCAGAATATTAACAATTATAAAGCTGACAATTATTCTTAGTTAATTGTAAATTGATGTAATATGCTTATGACTTGCGAATGTAATGCTCAGTTAATTTAAATAAACCGAGCTTGATGACGTATCCAGCCTGCGACCTGCGTAGCTGAATCCTTTGGATTTTACAACAGCCGCACACCGTGATGAACCTGCGATCTAATGCTTTGATTTGAAAGCCTGTTGAAGACATATTCTCGAGGACATTAAAACAAGTCGCCAAGGAAGCGAAACGGGGATTTTAAACGACAACGCGACAGGAAAAACATCAAGACCAAAGTCAATATTGTAGTTAGTTTACCAAGATGGGGGTCAAGGGACACTGAGTTGCTACTTTCTATATTCTCCACAGGTAATTCAGCATATTCGTTTACATCTATACAGTCTATGTTGTAAACTGGAAGTTTTATAGTTCCTTGGCTAACTATAGCATGGTTATGCAGTTAGTGTAAACACGCATGTGGTTTAATGTGTTCGAACAGCCACACGCTGTCTCTCCGCCCATTTATGTAATCTGAGGTACTGAGATCAATGTTTTTCATCTTTTCTGACCTCTAGCACAAACACATGGTGACAGCCCTATTTTTAGCCTTTAATTGATAAAACGCCGCTGATCTGCGCGTCTTTCGTTTCATGTTACAAGCGTGTGAAAGTTGAGCGATCTTATTTCACCAATATCAGAGAAAGCTCTTACATATACACGGACATGTAACGTTTACTTAAAACATAAGCATTGGACTCTGACATAATATTCGCGTCCATTTAAACCCGTCATTACTCCAGCTCATGATTAAATGACAGGAGAGGGACTCGTCCACAGACCATCTCCTTAGTATTCTGTAGAGAAGCGTTCGAAAATGGACAAAAAGAGACTAATTAAAACACAAAGTGTAAATGTAATGTGTCTCTCTCGTCCACTTGTGATCTGACGAGATCACAAGTGGACGTTAATCTGTGTGCTTTGATGGATCACAGGCAAAAGACATTGCAAATTGTTCATTTTTTTCATTGCTTTTGCTTTTTAGCTACTGGAAGCCATGTTAACCTTGGCATGACATGGCCGGGCCACCGTACGAGTTAAAACGCATTCCGAATGGGGGGGGGGCTAGAAAGTAATATTCAGTTGGTTGTCATATAGACTTTCACCGCTAGATGGGAGAAGATCTTACACAGTGGAGCTTTAAATACAGAAATGCATTGCCATTTTACATATTGCATTGTCATATTGCATATTACATTCTAAATTGAATTTAGCTACCAAAATGCTTCCATAGGTCTGTTGATGTTATGCCTGAATTGAGACAGCTTCTCTTGTATATACAGGGTCAAATAAAATTCTCTACCATGATCTACTCTTAGTTGGTCCCACATTCCATTGTTAGCATCTGCTGCTATGCAATAACACAATAAGTTGATTGTTATGCATATTACATTGATGGATAGATATTAATGTAGTAAAACTACAGAAATACACAACACGTTTTTTTCTGATAGATTGACCATTTCAGCCAAGTCTAGTATAATGTAAAATGAGCACATGGAATGCTTTCTGTTGTATACTTTTCATTTTGCATGGATTTGCCTGTAAATTTCCTTATAAATAACAAGGTTGTTCTTTACTGGTATTGTGGAAGCAACAACAATTTTGCTGCTAAATCCATCAATAGCCAAGACATGCGTAACTCCGAACATTCCCAGCTTCTCATTCTGGTTTATGTGGAGTTCGTGTCCCATATACTCCGCATGGTATGGAACTGGGTTTAGATTACATGCTCCCTATAATAACAAGCAGGTTGCAAAATTTTAAGAATCATGTAATTTTTCACTAAAATGAAAGCTGCTTCTTATGATTATTATTATGCTACCTGGCGATGCAGTTCATTATATGGCTGGTGCACCTTTCTGAGAACTCTTCCTACTCGACATTCACCTGCTTTAACTCCCGCAGATGACAGATACCCGGTCATGAATTTTCATCCATATGCTGGACCCTGTCTGTTAGGACAAATTTAATCAAATGTAAACAAACAACACTTGTTTATTGCTGTATCATTATTATGCTTATTAATATCTATTGGGGTTTTGAATCCCAATGACAAGTCTGGGCTACGTGGCCATTCACATTTCGCGTCTAAAAACGGGCAGCCCAGCTTTCTCTTTTCCAAAGTACTCTAGAGCTTGCAATTCGGTGGCATCTTCCGTTGCCAAGCAATCATGAGCCGCGCTCTCCATAGGCATTCTGAAAACTATTTTAGATTTTTTTTATTTTGTCGCATCACTGACGCGCCTGTAAAATGCTTGCACGTGGTGACTGTGTCTTTTTCTATTTTAGATTTACAATAATATATGAAAATTTGAGTGTGCAAAAGACGCGAAGTCTGAACAGACCCCAGTAAACACAATCTAAATTCACTCGTTCCTTTGTAACATTTCAGGCAATCGGGTGGCTACGCACCTTAAGTGTTAACAACTCAACTTAAGATTATGTTAAACCACAAGCATAATATGTGTGAAATGTGAAAACTTACTTTATCAATTGATGAAATAATCGCCGTTTCCAGTTCTGGGTCTGAAACGTGTCTTTTTTCTCCGCAACTGGTGCTGTGTACAGAATTTTCTGACAGAGATCACTGAGCCTATCTGCTGCAACAACGTAGAAATCTCGGCATGAGTTTTGCCACTCTCAAAAAGCTTGTCTTACTATGTGTGCAAACTCTTCCAACCCGGCCTTTTTGCTCCAATCCGCTCGCTATCCCTTGTTTGTTTCCCGCGAGTAACGATCACTTCCGGTTGACGTCACTGGCATCACACGAAAACACCAAAGTGAAACGCACACGCTCGTTATCCGGTTTTTAGATTTTTGATATTAGCACAAAATTGAATATCTGAAAACGAAGCGTCATCCGTTTTTTCATTTTGGTTTTGGAAACAGATTTTTAAAAAACAAGTCGTTTTTTTTTTCATTTTTGGTTTCAATTAGAAAAACGAATGAACGAATGATACATGGATTCTTGTGAATGGCAAGCTCTCTCAGTTCAACTTCGGGTGCCAGATTTCTATAGAGTCTTCCAGGCGAAAACCCGGCTAAAACACACTGTAAACAGGCCTTAATGTGTAGCGGAAAAAACACGCAATCTGGCAACACCCGCGTTTCACGGCTGCATGCGTCATCAAAACAAAGAGCAGCATGGAGGTGACGCACTGGACGCTGCTGAAATCCCTGCCGCGCCACTCACATAGTTTAACATTAAATAACATCATATTTGTCCTAAACGGTTAACGATTAACATAGGCTGCTAACGCATAATCTGGATCTTGAAATAGACTCTGACTAAGCTCACGCTATTTAACGTGCGGTCTGCAATACCTGCGAGTTGTCCTACACGCAATGCCTTGCAGCGCTTCTCGCCCTGGAAAACCTCTTTGAAGCACCTGGCTAGCCTTTCAAGGTATGTGCAAGCAAATATAAAAATTAAAGGACAGTCAATGCTAATGTAAAGCCTGGTTGGATAAGGATTTAACACTCTGGGGTCGACTGCAGCACGGGCGCCACAAACTCTTTATTTTTCAATCACTCCGCAAAGACACTTAGATAACTCTGCTGATTTTGGACATACAGATATGATTTATACATCATTTTAAACGTTAAAGTGTCTAGTTTTTTCTGTCCACTCCCAATAAAAACAGAATGTTGTGCTTTTCGCTAAAATAAGAAAATAAACATGATGCGCGTTTTGTTCTCTCTCCCTAAGTGAAGTCCTTTCAGAAACACGTCAGAAAAATGAACTGTAACTTAACGAATACTTGTCATAGAAACAAAAGATACATGTCTACATAAAGCTTGGAATGTCTGCTTTTAACTGATGTAAGTGAAATCGAAAACAAATATTGTAATTCGTTGTTAACTGTATTAGAAGAGGGAGATGTACCGTCTTTCTCCTGTTACTGCATTATCTATAATGAGCCACGCCCCACTCCATTGAAGAGAAGAGCAGATATCATCCATATTCATTAGTCAACCCCACAGTCAATGGAGACTCTATCTCTGCAGCAATTCAGTGTTGTGTTAAGTTTTAATCCGAGTGCTGGAAACATAACATCTACTAGTTTACTCGTGACTGTAACGGAAGTTATCTCCAGACGCTAGTGTGTGTGCTTCGTCAGACAGTAACGCGATCGATGTCCAAATGCACACACAAACACACGATTCTTATAAAAGATGCGATTGCAAGCATTACATCTACGTGTTTACTCTCGCCTGTAAAAACATTTTTAATAACACTTTGAAGTGTTTTCTTCTGAGCTACTGTACAACTACTGTACCATACACATATACAGTATGTTAGGATGGTCTCAATGGAGCTCAGATAAAAGGACATCAGCAGTCTCTGGGTGATGTTATTCTTTCTGAGCACTCTCAGGAAGTACAGTCTCTGCTGAGCCTTTTTTAGCAGCTCAGAGGTATTCACCCTCCAAGTGAGATCCTCCTCAATGTGAACTCCCAAAAAGCGGAAGTCTGACACTCTGTCCACACAGACTCTGCTAATGTACAGTTGTGAGATATCGGTTTTCTTCCTCCTGTAGTCAATTATTACCTCCTTAGTCTTTAAGATGTTAATTAACAGGTTATTTTCCCCACACCATTCTGTCAGCCTTTCCACCTCATCCCGGTAGGCAGTATCGTCCCCCTTGGTGATGAGCCCCACCACTGTGGTATCGTCAGCAAATTTAACAAAGGTATTACTGTGGTGGGCAGGGGTGCAGTCATAAGTGTACACGGTGTAGAGCAAAGGGCTCAGCACACAGCCCTGTGGGGAGGCAGTGCTGAGACTAAGGGCCATAGATGTGTGCAAACCCACTCTCACCTTCTGGTTACGAGCAGACAGGAAGCTCTTTATCCATGTGCAGGTAGAGTATGGAAGTCCCAATGCAACCAGTTTGTCCACCAGTTTGTGAGGAAGGATGGTATTAAACGCGGAGCTATAATCCACAAAGAGCAGCCGCACATAATTCCCCTCCTGCTCCAAATGGGACAACGCTGTATGTAGGGCTGTAGCTACGGCATCCTCTGTGGATCTGTTCGACCGATATGCAAATTGGTATGGGTCAAAGGTCGGTGAAAAGTATGAGGTGATGTGACTCCGAACCAGTTTTTCAAAGCACTTCATCACCACTGGGGTGAGTGCAACTGGCCGGTAATCATTAAAACTATTAATGTGTGGTTTCTTAGGCATTGGTATTATGATGGAGGACTTCATGCAGGGTGGTACAGTTAACTGGGACAATGACCGGTTGAAAATCCTAGTAAAGACTCCCGCCAGCTGGTCCGCACAGTCCTTAAGCACACGTCCAGCAATACCATCAGGTCCAGCCGCCTTCCTCGGGTTTATGGTCCGCAAAGTATGCCTTACCTCATCCTCCTCCACTGTAAGTGTAAAATTACTAGAGACCACAGGATGTTGTATGACTGTATCTGATTGTTCCATCTCAAAGCGGGCGAAGAAGAGATTTAGGTCCTCTGCCAGCGAGGCGTTACCTTCTGCAGAACCGAGGTTAGTCCTGAAGTTGGTAAGATGCTGGACTCCCTGCCACACCTCTCTGGTATTGTTGCTCTCCAGGTAGTCTTCGATCCTCCTCTTATAATCCAACTTGGCCTTTTTAATGCTTCTCCTCAGATTAGCTCTAGCCACATTATAGCAAACCTTGTTGCCACACCTGAAGGCGATGTTCCTTTCCTTCAGTAGACGTCGAACATCACGGTTCATCCAGGGCTTCTGATTAGGATAGACCTGGATGCATTTGTCCACTGTGACAGTGTCTATGCAGTTCTTAATGTAACAAAGAACACTGTCCGTATACTAGTGATGCTCCGATTGATCGGCCACCGATCACGATCGGCCGATATTGGCTATAAATAGCTTGATCGGCGAACCCCAAAAGCGCCGATCAAAAAAGCCGATCACGTGACGTAAATTACTGGCGCGAGTTTTTCACACGTGCACGCTCGGCGCACAGGTAAACATTAGCAGCGCAGAGCTTACCGGTGGCAACATGAGTTCTCCCGTCTGGAAGTTTTTCAAAGTGTCCGATAAAGACGTAAAGTTAGTCGTTTGCAATGTATGTCGTGATGAAATCCCTCGAGGTGGAAGCAAGCAACGGCATTTTAATACCACTAACATGATTAGGCATCTTAGAACACCCCATACAACTGAATATGCCGAGTATGAGAAACTAAACCAGCCGAAGCCAACAACATCCCCATCCCTCAACCAGACAACTGTGAGTGATGCATTTAAACGACGTGAACCATACAACAGGGATAGTACGTAGTGGAAAGACGTCTCGTTAAAAATTATGGAATTAATTTGCCTCGACGAACAACCTTTATCCGTTGTGGAGGATAAAGGGTTCCGTCGCCTGCTAAGCTGCCTTGATCCACGATACAACCCCCCAGGTAGGAAATACCTAACTGATGTGTGTCTCCCCACGCTGTACCAAACGGTGAACACAAACATTGACAGGCTTCTGAAGGATAGTGTATATATTAGCTTTACAAGCGATATATGGAGTGCAGACGCATGTCCAATGTCCCTGCTAAGCTTAACCGCACACTTTATTGACTCAAACTTCGAAAGACACAACATTGTGTTACACTGTCAGGATTTCACAGGGTCACATTCTGCGGAGGCTTTGGTGAACGCATTTAGCGGCATGTTTCAGTCATGGGGAATCCAACGAGAAAAAATCCACACAATTTTAACAGACAACGCCAAAAACATGCAAAAAGCACTGAGAGACGCAGATTTTTCCTGGCCTGCCGTGTGTGGCACACACTCTCCAGCTTGCTGTGCATGAGGGGCTATTATCCCAGCAAAGTATTTTGGATATCACAGCCTTGGGGAGACGCATCGTTGGGCACTTTAAGCATTCTCCGTTGGCATATTCCCGGCTGGAAAATGTTCAAAAGCAACTCGGCCAGCCGATTAAAAAACTCCACCAGGATGTGTCCACTCGATGGAACAGTACATTTTATATGTTCCAAAGTCTGTTAGAACAGAAACTGGCGCTTGCAGCCTATGCTGCAGAACACGAATTGCCATGCAAGTTCACAATTCACCAGTGGAAATTAATTGAAAATATGGTCTCTATCCGCGCCCCGTTTGAAGAGCTCACGCAACAGATCAGCGCATCAACTGCGTCCGCTGCGGATGTGATTCCGTGTATAAGGGCTCTCACCCGACTCTTGGAGAAAACGGTGGAGTCTGACCATGGTGTGAAAACATCAAAAACAGGAATACTGGAAGCTGTCAGAAGACGATTCGCTGACATTGATACACAGAAGCTATATGTTATTGCGACGATGCTAGATCCTAGGTAAGAGAAACGTATTATCTTCCCCTGCTTTTAATCTTTGGCCAACTATATCTTTGTTCAGTTTAAATAGATAATTTTCTTATGCCTTAATTGAAGAACGGCTTATGGTAATTTTAAAATATTTTATATTTTTTGTCATAGTTGGAAATGGGCTACTCTGGTAGTATTTAACCCTTTAATACCTAATCCAAGAAATAATGGACAGCAGAAAATTCTATTTTCTTTTAATCTGAAGTCTTTATTAGGCCCTTTAACAAAATGTGAAAAAATAACAGATTGTACAACAAGTAAAAGATTGTATTCAACAGGGTTTTATGCAAAGTTTATAGCTCATGGTGACACAACAGGTTTTAGAAATGCATGTATCAAATATGATATGTACTACATTAAGGGTTAATTTTCTAGACTATGTAATCTGACACAAATGTATGTGTGTGGCCTGCATGGCATGTCACTATTGATTTCACAGTTTTTCATTTTTATATCTATTTCAGATACAAAGACAGATACTTTCCAGAGGATCTTAAACCAACTGTGCGTGATCTGTTTTGGGACGTTGTTACAGCCCATTGCCACACTGAACTGCCAAGTACAAGCAGCGTGGAAGTGCCCAGTTCCAGCAGGTCAACAGAAAAAAGCCCATCAGCTTGGTCTTTACAGGCAATGTTTGCTGAACTAGTGGAGGAGGATACAGGACAAAATGATGAGGAAATCACGGTCGTCTCGCAGATCAACCACTATCTAGTAGAGGCCATAATGCCACGCAGTGGACAGCCACTTGCTTATTGGCAGGCGAATAAAGCCCGCTTCTCTGCACTTGCACAGGCAGCAAGAGCATATCTTTGTGCACTGTGCACAAGTGTAGATAGTGAGCGACTGTTTAGCACTGCTGCTAGTGTTATTGATGACAAAAGAAACCGGCTGACATCAAAAAATGCAGAGATGCTCATAGTCATCAAGCGAAACTTGCCTTTTATGATTGAGACCTGAAGGATTTTGTACTCTGTGTTAGGAGGCTGATGCCCAGCATGTTTTGGTTTGAAAACATTTTGTGGCCAGTAATTTAATTTTAATATATTAAAAATTGTATTTACATTTTACAAGTAATCTGGGCCTTTGTAAACTCATACCATCCCAAGTTCATCTGGTTGGTAACTATCTGCTGGCCTAATTTTTTCTCTGCCTTGTTATTTAGAAAGGATGTCATTGGCTTACAGTAGCTTACATTATTTTATTTTTTGGATCTGATGTAGTTGGTTCCTCAGCTACATCAAATGTTCATAATAATAACAGAAAAAAACACTTGCCATAGTTTTTTCCTTTGTGGCAGTAGCCAGTTTTAGTGTAACAGTTTTACATTTTGCTGCCAAACATAAAATGTAATCATTGTATTAAGAGGCTACTTCCCATTAATCTGATCTGATGTGTGTTGGTCTGCCTGACCCCTCTTTGTTTGGAAATATTTACTAAGTTACTCTGCCTTATTTGGGAAACATGGCCTACAGTAGCCTTAAGTTCTCATTTTCTAAAATAAACACTTCTTCAAGATCTTGACTATAGCCTATTTATACATTGTTTTCCTCAATACAGTTAATTTAGAGTTAATTTCATTTCTACAAATGCTGCAAACTCTGCTAGATTACAGATAAAAGATTCCCATTCCCCTGCCATTATGTGATCGGCAATCGGCAGATCATGATCTTAGTGATCGGTAATCGGCCCCAAAAATGCTGATCGGAGCATCTCTACGGTAAACACTTCCAGGTCTGTATGTTTAAAGACCTCCCAGTTAGTCCTATCAAAACAGTCCTGTAGCTGCAGAGAGGCATCCTCGGGCCAAGTTTTTACAGTCTTTGTGATGGTTAAAGACGTTTTCCTGAGGGGGGCATATGCAGGGATTAAATGCAGAGACATGTGATCTGACTGGCCTAGGTGTGGTAATTGTCTGGCCCTGTAGCCTAGCTTAATATTCGAGTATACTTTATCCAATGTATTTGCTCCTCTGATGGCACACTTTACGTGCTGATGAAATCTAGGGAGCACTGACTTTAGATCTGCTTGGTTAAAGTCCCCAGCTAGAATGTGGACAGCGTCAGGGTATCTGCTCTGCTGGCTGTTTATACAGCCATATAAAAGTCTGATAGCCGAGTTAGCATTTGCATCAGGTGGGATGTAAACAGCAGTTATAATGACCACAGTAAATTCTCTTGGTAGATAAATGGGCCTGCATTTTACCGTTAAATACTCCAGGTCTACGGAGCAGTGGCTGTCTTTAATCACTGTGTTAGTACACCATTTATTGTTGACATAAACACATAGCCCCTCTCCCTTGCTCTTACCGGAGGCCTTTGTTCTATCTTGACGCTGTAGTGTGTAGCCTTCTAGCTCAATGGCAGAGTCTGGGATGAATGAATGAAGCCATGTCTCTGTAATCAATAGAATGCAGCTATCCTTTATGGCGTTATTATTCACCGCCTGTAGTCTCAGTTCATCCATCTTATTTGCGGGTGATCTGGCGTTCGTTAGAAAAAGGCTGGGAAGCCGTGGTCTATGTGGCTGCCTCCGTAGCCTAGCTAATGCTCCAGCCCTGGAGCCTCGTTTCTGCTTCCTCTCCCTGCGCCTTCACCGCTGCCTTGCGGGAATGGTAATCCACGGCGAGCCGGGGCTCCTCGCTATCTCCTCCGGGATCTTGTGTGTACGTAGGTCCTCTGCTGTAACACTCTGCTCATAGCAAACTCCTATCCTAAGAAGATCGTGTCGGCTGTAGGTGTTCTTTGCTCGACATAATGGCCAAAAACAATAAAAAAACACATACATAAAACGCCAAACAAAGCACTGACTAGAAAAAGCACTGGACCGCTGCAACTGTGTGCGCCGCCATCTTAGCATGTCACATGACATCATGACACAATGCCTCACATTTGATGCACTTTGTATTAAGATGCATCTAAACACATCTAAAACCCTGTTTATTCGCGTATATCTCTGCACAGCAAGTTTATTTAACACAGGATAACGCATGGGAAGGCATTTCTTTTGTGTTGCTTTCACAAACAAACACGTAACAATAATGGTGTCTTCTTACTGCATAAAGGCTTATTATGCTGCTCATTATGCCAGTGTTTTGTTCTTCAGCTGTCAATCACAGATTATTCAAGAGATTCCAGCCTCCTTGCATATTGCCTTTCCTAACCAAAAAGTGACTTTGAAATTGCAAATCAATATAGTGTTTTATTTGAATGAGTAAGCAGAATGATTTTCACATCATTTTAAAGAAAAAACTCTAGACTACTAGATCCTGTTTTGAAAAGTTTTGGGAAAACATGTTTAGTATGGGTTTTCTGGACTTATATCAGTCACCTAAAAATTTTGCTTTTTTAAAAACCACGCATAAACATTCATCTCTCAAAAATACAAACATGTACATACATGTTAATCATATAATATAGTAGCCCAGTTTGTGCTGAATGCAGTGTTATGAGACTTTTGCCATTATTATGTTTTTAAGCAACTGAAAAAAGCAGAAATGTGTTAGGAAGCACACACAGGAATCCTAGCGCAGAGGTCTTTAATTCAAAATGTGTAGGACACAAACACTCAAATGTCATCAGATGTAAATGAGAAATAGGAGAAAACACTTGATGAATCAGTAATATGCATAATAAAAAAAACTCTCAGTGTCCGTGGGTGCGATGAAGAGAAAACACTAGCGAGGCGGACCACAACGATCTCCTCTAGGTAGCTCACAATGTGGGAAACACAGCCGGGCTGTAGGACATCCACAGATACGAAAACACAGACGAACTCCTAGCGGGCACGGAGAGAGATTCCTGGCGGGGAACAGAGAGAGAGAGATTAGCTGACGGAGTCTTCAGCTGACAAGGCGCTGGACAGCGCACGCTGCTGGTCAGCACAAGCCCTAGGACAGCGCTCGGAGAGCCACAGATGTAAAGAGCGCAATTCTCGACTGTTGCCACACCAGTCGGGGAAATCCAGATAGCAGTGATAATGAATAATCCAGCAGAGATGGAGAGCGAAGACTGGAAACTAATCCACAATGAGTGACAACGGAGCGGGGAATCTAAGGGGCAAAGGCAGTAGAGAGCACAGATATAAATAAGTAATTTTCTAAGCTTGACAAGACAGAAACTAGACAATGCTAGCGGGCATGGACATACTAAGACGAACTTGCAAAGAACAGAGGAAACGAGGGGAATTTAAATCATGACCGGATGGGCAAATAATAAGGATCAGGTGTGGGACGCCAGTGAGAAGAGTCCGAGATAATGAGATCACCAGGTGGAAGGCGCGCACGTGTGGAGCTGTCAAAACACAAACACAACACAACACATAGTGAAACAAAGACAAAGCAGCCAATAAGACCGAAATCATGACAAAATGTTAGTGCAGGTCAAAACTTCTCCAGGGCCTTAAAAAACCCTTAGATCCCAGAGGGTTAATGTTGGATAGATGAAATCTGACGCATTAAGCTTCAGTGTTAAAACTGATCAAATAATTGCTGTCTGTGGTTCTATATGGGCTTTAATGGCAATAATTCAAAAAATAATAATATGGGGTAAAAAGAACTATAAATTAGTTCATTTTTGGAACTGTGAACTAGTTCAAAATTTTGAAATATAAACTGAACTAGTTCATTTTAAAATTGTGAACTGTGAACTGAACTAGTTCATGTAGAAAGTGAACTTTCCCAACATTGTAATGATGGGTATTAAATTTACTACCAATCAATATTTTTTATTGTACTCTATAACATACACTGTATTTACTATATTATTTGACAGTTCTTTTGTCTTCAAAGGTAGGGTTAATGGGATTGCAAAGCAACTCTCTGACAGCCCCAAGCTCGTTTCAGTGGCATGTGCTGTTCATCGACTTGATATTGCATGCAAAGATTCATCCAATGAGATCAGGTACATGGGACATTCAGAGACCATCCGCATGACCTCCCTTTAAACTTCCACAACAGTGATAATCAAACAACAAAACTTAAGTGAGTAACCAGCGTTCCTGGCATCAGTGACTTGAAGATTAAGGTGTGCTTTCAATTGCTTTTGTATACAGTACCCATAAAGCTTATAGTTTTTCATGTTGTTTTTTAATACTAATCAACATTCTACTTCTAGGCAGTGAAGGATGTCCAATGGCTGTCACAGCACCCCATTCAGAATGTACAGAAGAATCTACCAGCTGTGCTTGCTACATTAGCTAAGGAGACAGAAGTGTCCTGAGGACTGTACACAAATTGTGCCACATACATACAGGCTGATGTGTTGCCCCATCTTGCAGGGCTGTCCATAGTGTTCCAGAAAACAGATATCAACTTTCTGTGCCTCAAAGAGCAGGTATTTTCCAGATTACCGTATTTTCCTTAGTCACTCCAGAGTATAAGTCACATCGGTCAAAAATGCATTTTGAAGAGGAAAAACATATATAAGTCCCACTGGACTATACATTACGTTTATTTAGAAAATGATTTCACAAAATCCAAGACATTTAATCTGGAAAGGCAAATTATTCAACTAAACAATGACACACAGAACAGCTGCTTAGGAGGTGTCCGTACAGATTAATTTAACATTGCTATTTATTTACCTAACACAATAGCATATCAAACATAACAGGGAGGCTGAATAGGCTAAATTAACACGACAAGCCAAATCAAGTTCAGTAAGGTCCCGAAGTCGTTCCAAATCACTGAATCCATTGAATTACATAAATACAGGTGCAGCATAGAGTGGATACTCGTGGCTATAAACAGTAATAGTTTCTTTTGGTTCATGTGAATTAATTTTGACATATAAGTCACACCTGACTAGAAGTCGCAGGACCAACCAGACTATGAAAAAAATTTAAATTGTATTCTGGAAAATATGGTAATTCAGATTTTTGCCAGTTAGGTCAGATATGATTGGTATTAGGCTTGGGTGGTATCCAAATTATGATACCGTCAAACCGCCTCCCTGTTTTACCCCAGTATACGGTATTACCATGAAATGATAAAATTATGACGTAAGGCTCAGACAGCGTCAACAAACTGTTGGCTTGTGCCTAAACCCTTCAGAAACTGAATACTAAACACTAATACTGAAACAATAACAAAATAACATGCACAACAATATTAACAAATTTTATTAGCAACAAATATAGCAGTAAAAAAGTGCAAATACAACTGTCAAACAGAATAAAATTAACAT
Source organism: Paramisgurnus dabryanus (assembly GCF_030506205.2). Lineage (NCBI taxonomy): Eukaryota > Metazoa > Chordata > Actinopteri > Cypriniformes > Cobitidae > Paramisgurnus > Paramisgurnus dabryanus. The sequence continues at coordinate 29,534,418 of NC_133346.1, forward strand.
AAACATCCAGAACAGTTTTTCCAGAGAGACACACACACAAATGAATTAAATTAAATTACACCACCCGAAAAACTGTTAATAACAAAATAGACCAACACAGCAGTCAACCAAAGTTGAATTTACATAAACATCCGTATTATAAAATTATTGCAAAGCAATTGGCCAAAATAAAAACTTCTTTCCAATATTGTCTTTACAAAAACCAAATTAAAATACCTGAATCAATTAACTGAATAAAAATAAACAGTGCGAAATGGAACAAATGGCAAGTGGCATCATATCTAGTCAAGATTTTTCACTAGAAAAACCAGCATGTTTACTTTGTCTGGCTTTAACAGGGCACGTTGTGGACCGACAACTTTACCTGCGGTGCTGAAAACCTGCTCCGATGGTGTGCTTGTGGCACAGACGCACAGGTACTTTCGTGCCACTCGCGACATCTGGGGATAACACCCGGCAGCATTTTTCCACCAGAGAAGTGGGTCCTCCTGTTCTTGAGTAACTGGCTCCAAACAGTAGGCTGTTATTTCAGTTCCGACTCAGTCCTCTACGGTGCTGGTGCCGACGGGACTTGCCATTGCATCTGGGTTTTTTTTGCAGCATACTTCCCAGAGTCATCTTTTTTTGTGGAGGTTCAGGTTTGAACCTCTCCCTCTTTGTCACTCTGATGGCCACTGGACCTGCTGCCTCCAAGCTCACGATCTCAGCTTGTAATTCAGGTCTCAGCCAATGCATTGTCATCCATCTCATGTCCTTCATGGTAACAAGGGTTGAGGAAAGTGCATGTTCGCAATATTTTGCGTACTGAATAAGATTCATACTCGGCCTCCGGCTTTGTTAGAATTTTATTGACTTTGTTAGCTGGAGGTCATTTTCTAACAAATCCAACACATTGTCCCTGCAGAGCTGTAGTATGGGGAGGATACAGGAACTGGTCACATAATTTTCTCCTGACAAAATATCAGTAAAATTACCGACGCGTTTTAGTGCTTCGTGAACAGCTTTCAAGACGTCCATGTCCTGCCAGGTCAGGGACAGGTTGCTCCTTCTGTCATCAGACAGGAGGTATCTGATCGCTTGGGCCTGCTCGAGGATGCGCTCCACCATTGCCAATTTGGAGCCCCAGCAAGTTGCGCAGTCCTGCTAATAGATGGATGGATGGATGAATTAATTAATGAATAATTATTAAACGATTAAATTAATGAGTAGGCCTAGTAAAGGACACACATTCTTATGTATGCTGTTGATTTAATGAAATAAGTATGCGTTTGTTATTGGTAAAATATTTGTGTAAATGTTTGTAAATTATTTAAAATGAATTCTATATTTTATATGTGCTTTAATGTTATTTGTATGTGATTGATTGGAAACTATGTGCACCTGTAATGTTGAAATTTGTCCTTTTGGTGGCACCGTAGTTTTGCACAAGGGAAGATGAGCTTTTAAAGGGCAGCTGTGTTTGATCAGACTTATTTATTCATGAACTTGACACCCGTTTTATGAAGGAAGAAACTACTATATTGTTTGCATTCCTTGGCGAGCGCAGCAAGTTTTCACTGTGCTAAATTGACAATGGATTAAAACGCTGAACATCATGCTGGTTTGGCGAACTAAATAAAGGACAACTTATGCATGTCATGCATTTTATCAACATTTGATATAAACCCATAAGAAAGAGCCACACGTGCTACTTTATTCCGAATCACTTTAATTTTTTATATTAGTTGTTAAAGTACTAGACCAAACCACAGAGCAATAATCAAGGTGTGAAAAAAACCAAAGCATAAAATTCTTGTTTAAAGGTCTGTGGTGTAAAATATTTTGCACACCTTTTAATAACAGACAAAGTGTTTCCCATTTTAATTAACAATTTCTGAACATGCATATCCCAACACAATCTACTATCTATCATTACTCCCAAAAGTTTAGCCTCTTCTCTTTGCTCTAGAGGTTTTTGGTCTATACTGAGTTAAAATAAGGAATAAGAAGTTCCAACCAGTAAACAATTAGTTTTAGATAGACAACCAATGTGTTACTTATTATCCAGTCCACCACTGACTGTAACTCTCCAGTCCTCGGGACCCACTGCTCTGCACATTTTGGATGTCTCTCATATCTGACACACTCAGTTCAGTTCATGGAATCTATCCTAACGAGCTGATGATCTGAATCAGGTGTGTTAAATAAGGGAGATATACACAATATGCAGAGCAGTGGGTCCCGAGGACTGGAGTTGAGAACCACTGTCTTAGACCACGTATTTCCTGTGTCTTGTCACTTTTTACACCATCCCTTACCTGTTATAATTTTCAGCTGTTCCCCTCATTAGTTCTCTCTATTTAATGTCCCTGTGCTCTTTGTTCTGTGCTTGTGCGTTTGTCTCTCTATTTGTGAATATAGTGTCCTGATTATATCTAGTCAAGTTTATTGTCATCTAGTAAAGTCTGTTTGTAGTGTCGTCCTAGTTAAGTCAGTGTTTTGTTATCTTGTAGTTATGATGTTTTGCCCCCTCATGGGTTTTGTTTTACTGTTTTTGTGCCTTGTTAATTAAAGTCATCAGTGTTTTTTGGATACATCTGTCTGCGTCTGGGTTCTTGCCTTGCCATTCCTGACAAGCTAGCTTGTATGATCCTCTGGGCTTTGTGGCTCCATCTGTTCTAAGTGGAAAGTGCATTCTGCAGGAGCTATGTCGTCCGAGCATTGGATGGGATGATCTGCTTCCTGAGGACTTGCTCCCATGGTTGGAGGAATGGTAGGCCTTAAAGTAGTCTGGATCCCAAGATGTTATCACCCAAAGACTTTGACAAGATTGTGAGCGTAGAATTGCACCACTTTGCAGACGCTAGCAGTGTAGGCTATGGTGCATGTTCTTTGATATAAGGATGTCAGGAACAAAGTTCATTGCTGTTTTGTTATTGCAAAGGCTAGGGTTGCACCATTAAAGATCATAAGCATTCCCCGTTTAGAACTTTCAGCTGCTGTGGTTGCAGCCAGATTGAGCGTTCTGCTGAAATCAGAGCTAAATATGAAAATTGATGAGGAATTCTTCTGGACAGATTATCAAGTCACTCTAGCTTATATCAACAATGAAGCACGGAGATTCCACATCTTTGTGGCGAATTGTGTTCAGCTTATATGAGAGTACACCAATCCGAGCCAATGGCATTATGTTGATACAACAGAAAACCCAGCTGATCACGTTTCTAGGGGGCTCCGTGCATCAGCCTACTTCATCACCTTGGTTGGTGACCCAGAGGTTAAAACAATTCAGGCTTTTGCAATATGAATGATCGATTGCACAAACATGCTTGATCATCTGTCTAGGTTATCCTCTTGGACAACACTCCTTAAGATAGTGGCAAGAATTAAGAGACTAATGTCTGGACGTGAAAATAAAACTGATGTTGTGACTGTCAAAGAGCGTGAGAGTGCTGCTATAGCAGTGATAAAGCTTGTACCACAGCAAGCATTCAGTCGAGAGACAAAGGCACTTGAAACGGGAAAGTCTTCCATGTTCTAGTACCCTTTTTAGTCTTGAACCTATCCTTAAAGAGGGCATACTTTGTGTTGGTGGAAGATTGAAACATGCATCGCTTAGTGAAGAATTTAAGCACCCGTGCATTCTACCTAAATACGGTCATATCACCCAGCTTCAGGGTTCTAAATTAACACCTGGCGGGTGTTAATAAAAACTTACTAGCCAGTTTGGCCGGTGATGCATGAGGCTTTGCATGCAAGATACATAAAGCTTCGTTCTCGGTCATTTATCCCTCTGGCAGGCAGTACTTCCTACATTTCCCATGAACACTGTGCCGTAGTAATGCTACGTGATGATGTTTATACGCCAATTGGCTGTGCGCAGTTTGCAGCGAAACCAGCGCGAGAAACCATGGAAACGAACTGAGCGCGTCCACCAGAAAACAAAAGGAAGGAGAACGAACGGGCAGAGCAGGGAGGATAGACTAAAAAACAGCGGTGTCGCCACACCCCTTTACTGGGGCATGTGATACAATGTAAATCTTTTGTGCCCAGGTGTAAATCTCGAGTTAAAATTTTAGCAGTTAACTAGTGTATTCTTTAACAAAGATAATAGCGGGAAAAAAAGATCTATATGCAATGTAGTTACCCAATTTACGCTTGTAAAGCGACTTAGCAGTCGCACTGACGCGTGCACACATGTATCCATGTCCACGCGCGTCTTTGCGTTCCTCCGCGCGTGCAACTGCATCCAAAAGGGAATGCCACGCGAATGAATAATTATGAAAACATGACGAGAATTAAGTTTCTAAATAATAAAGCTTATCTTATTTTGACTCGATCATTATTGGCTTCTGTAGATGGACATCAGAAATGTTTTGTGCAAAGCTGGAATAGGGAAGCAGAAATGGAGAGATGAAGAGTTTAAGGGAGGTAAGACAAACTACATCCTCACTCTGTCAGGTCTCAAACATTAGAGGAAAAATCTCAGGAAACCCTTTTGTCAAGTCTATAGGATTGCATTGTTGCTGAGAAAATCAACAAATGTATGTGTTATACTGTTCTGCATTTTGAGATTTGAAATTAATATTTAGTTTACTAATATTTAACTCTAGGACACTACATAAACAGTTAGCAGTAACTGTGACTGAGATTATTTAGTATAGCAGTCATAAAATGACTGGTTTCTTAAAATATTCTTGTAAAAATAAGTTATTAATCATTGCTATCATTGTTTAATGTAGAAAATATTTCTCTGCTGTCATTATTACCAAACATTTTATGCCATGTATGCCTTCAAACATGTTAATAATGTAAGGTATGATGAAGATTATACTTAAATGTTTTTAAATACATATTAATCTTTCACAGTACCTGTTGCACTGTAGAATAGTGGGTTAAGCAAAGGACATTGTATAGAAGTGTTGCACACTTTTTGCACACAGCAGGCTTTCAAAAAAAGTCAGCAAAAAATGGGGGGCCTGTGCTTTTTCAAGATTTGTCCACTGACTCCTTCATCAATGCCTTACGGTGCCTCATCAGCCTAAGAGGAGTAGTGTGCCAGCTGTACAGTGAACAAGGCAGGAATTTCATAGGAGCTAAGAATGAATTGAAAGAAGCACTTAAACAGTGTGACAACCAAGCTTTGGAAATGTTTCTGGCAGAGCATCAGTGTGAGTTTGTCTTCAATGCCTCATCATTAAGTCATGCTGGTGGGGTTTGGGAGCGCCAAATATGCACTGTTCGAAGTGTGTTGGATGCTACTTTGGCTCAAAGTTTGAGTAGACTTGATGATTCCTCCCTTACGACACTCTTTTACGAGGCCATGGCCATCGTTAATAGCTGCCCACTGACAGTAGATGGAATAAATTATCCCAACTCTCTTGAACCTTTAACGCCTAATAATCTAATCCTAATGAAGTCAAAGATTGCTCTTCCACTTCCTGGAAAGTTTGAGAAAGAGGATGTAAACTGTACAAAAAGATGGCGCCGAGTTCGATATTTGATTGAGCAGTTCTGAAGTCGTTGGGAGAGTACCTCCAGAACATCTCTACACGACAGAAGTGGCACGTGGCAAGGCGCAATCTTAAAGTAAACGATGTGGTCATTGTAAAGGAAGACATTCTCCCAAGAAATCAGTGGCAGTTGGGGCGAGTAGTGGAAACCTTTATGGATGGTGATGGCTTAAAGCGAAGAGTGAAATTACGAATTGGAGAACAGAAATCAGGAAAGCATCAGTTTCCATCTAAACCTTCTGTTATAGAGAGGCCCATTCAAAAGCTGGTGCTGCTTCTTGAAAGTGAATAGTCATAAAGTATACATTCATATACACACATGCACAGATAAATATACACACATAACTTATCATATTAACATAACTCTATTTATACAATTGCCCAATATTGGGTAGTAAGTGGTCTAAAAGCTTAAGAATCATGTTGGTTTGGCGAACTAAATAAAGGACAACTTATGCATCAGTCAAGACTCTCTTTTTGTAGAGAGGCCTAAATAAACGAATGAATGCATACATAAATAAGTCCATTAATGTATATTATTCCATTTGGTCAAATTTGCATGCACTTTTTTAAAAACCCGCATTTATTTGATAAAAAATACAGAAAAAAATTACAATTCAAAAAATGTTTTTTTTCTATTTTAATATAGCCTGCTTTTATTTATAATTTATTTATGTAATGCAAAGCATATACACTACCGGTCAAAAGTTTGGGGTCACTCACTCATTATTTATTTATATTTTTTCAATGTTACAGAATAATAATAAACTCGTCCAAATTATGGCATAACACACATGTAACTGTGAGAATTATGTTGGTAACTAAAAGCATAATAAATAAATTAAAACTCTGTTATATTTATTATCTGAAGTGCAGTCACGCTTTGCCTAGAAATTACAAAACCGTATGCATGCCATTTTTTCAAGAAGCTTCTTAAATTTTCCATTTAGGATGAATTTAAAAGAGTATAGAAGGAGTTAATATTTAATCTGGGCTCTTATTGGCTGCTTTTTCTCTATTTCAAAAATAATATTTAAAAAAAATTTGTTTTCTAATAACAGAAATTTCTCTGATTGGCACAGGTATATTTTTGTCTACAAAAGTAATTTCAAGCATTTAACCATACACCTTCAGATTAAAGGAATAGTCTACTCATTTTCAATATTAAAATATGTTATTACCTTAACTAAGAAGAGTTGATACATCCCTCTATCATCTTAGTGCGTGCACTTAAGAGCTGTAGCGCGCTGCTACACTTCGATAGCATTTAGCTTAGCCTAATTCATTCAATGGTACCACTCAGAGATAAAGTTAGAAGTGATCAAACACATCAACGTTTTTCCTATTTAAGACGAGTAGTTATACGAGCAAGTTTGGTGGTACAAAATAAAACGTAGCGCTTTTCTAAGCGGATTTAAAAGAGGAACTATATTGTATGGTGGAACAGCACTTTTGGGAGTACTTCGACTCGGCGCAGTAACACCCTCCCTCTCCCATTATGAGAAGGAGAAGGGGAGCGGATTTTTCAGGCGAGTTGAAGTACTCCCAAAAGTGCTATTACGCCATACAATATAGTTCCTCTTTTAAATCCGCTTAGAAAAGCGCTACGTTTTATTTTGTACCACCAAAATTGCTCGTATAACTACTCGTCTTAAATAGGAAAAACGTTGATGTGTTTGGTCACTTCTAACTTTATCTCTGAGTGGTACCATTGAATGAATGGGGCTAAGCTAAATGCTATCGAAGTGTAGCAGTGCGCTCCAGCGCTTACGTGCACGCACTAAGAAGATAGAGGGATGTATAAACTCTTCTTAGTTAAGGTAATAGCATATTTTAATATTGAAAATGAGAAGACTATTCCTTTAACTGATTTTTAAGATCATATCTAACATTTTAGTCAAGTGACCCTAAACTTTTGAACGGTAGTGTATATATGCCCTTTTTTAACATTTGAGCTAGTGATGGTCAACCCGGATCTTTTTAAGGATTCGGGTTATTCTGAGTCACTAACTAATATTATCCGGGTTGTGCGAGTCACTTGGTCAAAATCTCCCAATTCCAATCGCTAAGTCATACTAATGCCAACCAAGCAACTCAGATCACGCATCCAGCTACGAGTCTACGACTCCTCTGCTCGCAAAAAAGGGCTCATGTGACCTGAGGAACTTGTAAAAAACATGCATGTCCGTGGTAACATCATCAATAACATAATTGTAAAAGTTTGGTGTGTTTAGTTTCATTTCATAACGACAAATATATCAACACCACGTTTAAAAGATGTCAGGCTTTGTGGACTTGGATGTGAGAGGAGCGTGTCCTGTTTCAGATTGACTTAAAAAATCCACGATAGGCTTCAGTTAATGCAGCCACACAGTCACTCACCCACGCAAGAACATGATCTTGTGACAGAGATCCCGCTCCTGCACAGGTCCTGTGAGTGAACCACTCACGTCACTCTGAGTGACTCCGTCAACAAGAGGAGCCGTGTACGTCCGTCGGTGGCGAATGTTTCCAGCGGCACTGCTGCAGCAGTCCTCGTATTTAAAATTTTTAAACATTTGCAGCTTCTACCCAAAACATTGTGCCAGTCAAATATTGTAACAGATTAGCCTATATGAGTCAGTGGGTTAATAACACGAGCAAGGCTCGTTTCTCCTAGTCCAGGATTCAAGCTCTATGAGTTGAGTCACTCTCTGTGTGAATCCCCGAGCCGCCGACCAACTCATTGTCGCGCGCAAGCTTCCCTATGTATTCGGACTCGGAGCTGCAGGAAATTACGATCCGGAATAGCAGCTTTTGGCTCACTTGGTAACCCCAGTCGACATTTGGTGATGTAAATTAACTCGTTGTTGCAAGTTATAGAACTTATGGCAGCTTACGTAGAGTTATTTGTTGTAATTCTGTTTGAACATTTGAAGAGCTTTGTGTTTGATACAATTTCTCATTTTTAATGACTCGGGTTAATGGTCACTAAGGACTTATGGTTCTCGAGTCATTTTAGGGATCTGGTTAAATGATCCGAGTTTCAAGTGACTCGCTCATCACTAATTTGAGCACCTGCCCCAGAGGAACTCTCTGCACGTTTTATGCTTACCAAGAATATGTTTTGGGAGTCCAAAGCCCACTTGCTTCTTGTGGAGTTCATGTTGCTAGCTGTGTGAAAAAGCCCCGACAATATTATTGCATAGTCCAAGGCCACGCTCGTTTTTTTTTGCCTCTGGTCATGAAATGCATTTGTGACAGCCAAGTTTAGATTGTGACCGAAGCCGTTAAGCCACGGCCAATGCAGGGACCTGATTGCGACAGAAATGTTAGCAGCATTGTCAGTGGTTATGGCTGAAAGTTTTTTCTCTTCAAATTGCCATTCCTGAAGTGCAGCTCTGAGGACAGCAGCCAGATTGTCCGCCGTATGACTATGCATGAGGAAAATATGCAGTTTGGAGGCATTTGGATTCAAGTTTCCAGTCAGGTGTAATCGTGTGGACAGTCAGGGACATATATGGTGTCATATAAACTGACGATCACATGTCAGTTGTTAAGGAATACCTGTCTGCCGCTGACAGCAGCACTTGAACATTGTCTTTAACTTTACTATATAAATGTGGGACGGCTGTTTGTGAGAAGTGTTTCTGTCCAGGCAGCTTGTACCGGCCATTACCTGAGTTCACGCGTCCTCGTTTGTAAACAATGCGAAAGTTTTTCAATCCGAAGCGTGCAGTCTGCTTAAGTTGCTTATGTAGGCTGAACTGCACAAGCCATAAGCATATTACATGACAGCAAATATAAATGAGGATAGATTAACTGTTACTTACTTCAAGAATCCTCATCCAGTGCATCTTCCATTGTTCTTCTTCTTAGGTAACGTTAACGTTAAAGATAAACGCTTCTCTTATTTAATGTCCAGACATAAATGAAGATATTCCTCACGTGTCTGTATAAAGTTTATCATCCAAACATGTTGTAAAGTCTTTAAAGGCGATAAAACTTTATGCTTTGTTTGCTTTTGTTTGAACTGTTCGTCTGTTCATTACCATGTGAACAGCTGGTACTGCCTGTGGGCGTGACCATATTAGAGATAATAAAGTCAGCCAGGAAAAACAGTACTCTTTTTACTTCAATGCAGATTATATAAACAGGCAATATTTGTTTTTGATTATAATTAGCTTGTTTAAAAGTAGAGATTTCAGGCTTTCTTTGGATATGTGTATCATGTTTGTGTGACAAGTATTCGCGTTTCAATAGATTTTTGTAACGTGTTTTGAAAGACAGCTAAAGGAGACAGAAATGTCTGAATGCGCACCGTTTATTTAATTTATTTGAAAAAACACAAAGATTTGTTGTTATTGTGAATGTACACAAATTAAAGAAGACCCTTCACAGTTTCAAATGATGTCAAACACGTAAGTTTATGATTATTAATGATGGAGTATTTTAACCCCTTAACTGTCACCGTTCCTCTGTAGAAACACTCAAGTTTACTCTAATATTTCACATTTAAATTTCAATCTAATCTTGACAAATGTTATATTTTCGGAAAGGTCTAAGACTCTAGAATGTATATGTAACGGAGTTTAAATAATGTTGTTAAACTCATGCATTAATTGGGAAAACTCGACATTGGCTGTTACGTCACCCGCATTTACGTGCACGATATTACAGGGACGGAGCTACATCACCAGCAGCAGTTGTTTACATCTCTTGCTGCTGGTAAGTCGCATCAAAGATTGCTGCGTCTTGACAATTGAGTTTAAATTGTTTTTAAGTGCAAGGTTTGACTTTTATATTACACATATATAACAGGATTATATGATGTATATAACAACATTATATGATGTTGCGTGTAGTTTTAATATTATATTTGTTTACTTTAGGATTCTCCCATTCGTTCTATGCCATGTCTAACCTTGCGCTGTGTCTTTGATTCTCGCGCTGCGGTGTTGCACCGCTGTTAACAGCGTCATTGTCTGCACTGCTATACACTGGACTGTACGCTGTCTGGTTCTGCTGAGTGACTAGAAATAACGCTCCACTTTTAATGCGACTATCACAGAGCCGTGGTTCACTCTCTGTGTGAGAACGAGGACCTCTCATTGGCTGTTTTCAATGCATTATTGTGTTTCTTTTTGTTTATTTTCCCTTATTGCTGTTGATGAACAACCCCTGTGTCTGTGAACCTGTCAACACTCGCTCATATGACCCAATGATGCTAGTATTTGGGATTGTTCATTATAGCTGGTTCCTGAGAACTGTGCTCTGCCTATAATTGTGACTGACTCCTTGATAATTGTATACATTTTATATACTGGCTTCCTATGTACATGTGGTTTGGACAGGTGTAATTAATTTCATTAATTATCAAACTATTTAGTTTATTCTTTCTTTTATTGTCTGTGGTGGTCGTCAGCCTTGTGAAATAAGGCTGATCATCACCATTTTTGTTTTGTGTGAACAAAACGTTTTGGTTTGTTGCAGGAGCTGGGGTCTCACGGGTGATGGAGCTTTCCGGTGGTGGTGCTTCCTCCTCAGTGCGTGCTGTGTAACACTTGAAGTGTGTGGTTGTGTAATCTGAGTGCACAGTGTGTGTGAGTGTGTTTTTTTGTAAACACGAGTCGTGATAAAGTAATTTCTCCTGTTGGGAACCTCAGCCCTGCTGGTTTGTATATGTTTTGTTTTGTTTCTATTAATTTTCCATTTTGAGATTTGATTGTGGTGATTGTTGTGCATTGAAGTGGAGTGATTTTGTATGTTTTGGGGAGTGCTCATTTTAAGAGATTCTGTGTAAATAAACATTTTTGTATAATACCCACATCTCTTGTTCACTCTTCCTTTAAAGAGGAACGAACTTGTGTGCCTTACTGCCTTTTTAGGTGTAAGGAATATTTCCCTGAGTGTAAGTCCCAGGGTGGCGTAGTCGGAATTTTATGCAAAATCTTTGCTTTCGTCAAACAAAGCTAGGCAGTCCCCCCTCGTCCTGCTACACACACAATGTTATATCATTTGTCTGTCAGTTCTTAGTTATGTCAGTCGAGTCAAATGTGTTATTTGCAATGATAAAATGAAGAGTATGTGTGTGTGTGTGTGTGTGTGCTAACCTGCTTGTGAACTCCGAATCTCTGTTTATTTTATTTAAGACATCTATGCCACGTGATGCACTGTACATTAACCAGTTAGATTTAGTACAGCGATTTGCTCACACGTGCTGCTGAACTGTGTAACTGCACCATTTTAGGTCTGTGTTCTTCATTTTCTGTGTTTCATTTATACAAAAAGATATGTAACATTATGTTTACTTAAGTTTATAATATTTCTGTATTTATGTGAAATGTGTAATGACACGAAATGCGCGGAAGCAAATGCAGGTGAATAAGACAATGTTTATTAAATGTAAACAAAGAGAGAGTATTCAAGTCAATGCGGAAGTAGCACAGTCCGGTGTTGTGGGCAATGGTGGCATTGACTACGGTGGAAGTTGGTGATGATGGTATTGAGTGCGGCGTTGGTGGAGTGGTGAGCAGTGGTAAAATCCAGGCTGAACACGGGAACATCCACACGAAGACGACGACAATACACATCCAACTGAAACACGTAATCCAACAGACACAGAACAACCAAACAACACGGGAGCCAACACAAAGTGAGGATCTGGCAGGGTACAGAAAGTCATGTGAGTATTTATGGAGGTGATGTAATGATGAGCAGCTGGAGCGAGACAATCAACACACAGGTGAGCAGGATCGCTCTAATGAGCACATGGCTGGAGTGAGTAAACAAACACACATACACACACATGACACGGAGGAAACAATGGATTTCGTACCGTGACAGTACCCCCTCCCCTAGGACGTCACTTGACGTTCCCAGCCTGCTTTACCTGTAGATTGTAATAATCTATAAGGCGGTGATCCAGTATACGGAGGAAGGCTAAGATGCACTGTTACTGGATTAATGATTTTGGTAACAGAAAACGGGCCAATAAATTTGGGAGCAAGTTTGTTCAAAACGGAACGCATCGGAATATTCTGGGTTGAAAGCCACACTCTTTGACCGACGACGTAACGGGGAGGCTTCGACTGGTGGCGATCGCCCTTAGCCTTGGTGCGCGACCTTGCCTGGAGCAAAGCTCTACGAGCTCTGGTCCAGGTACGGTGACACCTCTAGACTAGAGCGTGTGCGGAGGGGACCGACACCTCGGATTCCGTACTGACAAAATTAGGTGGTTGGTCCCCTAAACTACACTTAAATGGAGACATGCCCGTAGATTCTTGGAAGCCAAACATCGCAACACCCTTTCAAAATCCTGATTGGCTCGCTCGGTTTGACCATTGCTCTGGGGATGGAACCCTAACGAAAGACTAACAGTCGCTCCTAGCAATTTACAAAATTCTCGCCAAAATTTGGACACAGATTGGGGACCCCTGTCAGAAACCACGTCTGTCGGGAGGCCATGTATACGGAAGACATGATCAATGACAGCTACCGCTGTTTCCTTGGCTGATGGTAATTTGGGCAAGGGAATAAAATGAGTCGCCTTCAAGAACCAGTCCACTACGGTTAAAATCACAGTATTACCCTTAGAGGGTGGGAGGGCGGTAATAAAATCTAGTGATATGTGGGACCAGGGTCTCGAAGGGACAGACAACGGTAAGAGTAGCCCATCTGGAGGTCGATTGGAAGTCTTACCAGTGGCGCAAACCGAACAAGCCAAGACGAAGTCGTGAACGTCACGAGCCATACCAGGCCACCAAAATCGTTGCGTGACTAGGAACCTAGTTCTACTAACCCCTGGGTGACAAGCAACACTGGAAGAATGGCCCCACTGAAGAACGTCAGACCGTAACTTCTCCGGCACGAACAGTCGATTCGGTGGGCAACGAGCCGGGGGCGTTACCCCTTCTAAGGCTGTCAAAACCTTTGATTCGACCTCACATCTGAGTGCGGAGATAATGATGGTCTCCGGTAAAATGGGCTCGGGAGTAGCAGTACGATCAGAACGCTCAAAAAGACGGGATAAAGCATCAGGTTTGATGTTTTTGGAACCCGGCCGGTATGAAAGTGTAAAATCGAAACGTCCGAAAAAAAAGTGCCCACCGAGCCTGCCTGGAGTTAAGTCTTTTGGCATTTCTAATGTATTCGAGATTCTTATGGTCTGTCCAAACAATGAAGGGTACACCCGACCCTTCAAGCCAGTGACGCCATTCCTCCAGTGCTAGCTTGACTGCCAACAACTCTCGATTGCCAATGTCATAATTAACTTCCGCAGGAGATAAACGGTGAGAATAATACGCGTAAGGATGAACCTTTCCGTCTGAGGAAGCGCGCTGGGAAAGCACTGCTCCTACCCCCACCTCTGACGCGTCGACCTCCACTATGAATTGACGTGAGCGATCAGGGGTGACAAGAATGGGAGCTGAAACGAAGCAGCTTTTCAGTTTGGCAAACGCAGCCTCGGCTGCGTCTGACCACCTGAACGTCAAGCTAGGGGAGGTCAAAGCAGTCAGAGGCGCGGCTAGTTGGCTGAAATTGCGAATGAAACGCCGGTAAAAATTGGCGAACCCCAGAAATCTCTGCAGGGCCTTGCGAGACTCTGGGGATGGCCAATCTACCACAGCCTTAACCTTTTCAGGATCCATGCGAACACCCTCAGTCGAAATGATGTGTCCTAGGAAAGAAACAGACTGTGCATGAAAAACGCATTTTTCTGCCTTGACAAAAAGCCCATTCTCTAGCAACCGCAGAAGCACTCGTCGTACGTGTTGAAAATGTTCCTGGAGAGACGAAGAAAAGATCAGTATGTCATCCAGGTAAACATATATAAACTGATCTATCATGTCTCGCAACACGTCATTAACGAGTGCTTGGAAGACCGCTGGCGAGTTCGTGAGCCCGAAAGGCATCACGCAGTACTCAAAATGGCCACGAGGGGTGTTAAAAGCAGTCTTCCATTCATTCCCCTTCCTAATACGGACCAAATGATATGCATTGCGTAAGTCCAATTTAGTGAAGACGGACGCTCCCTGCAACCTCTCGAAGGCAGAAGACATTAACGGCAAAGGATAGGTATTCTTTACCGTAATGTTGTTCAACCCTCAGTAGTCAATACAAGGTCGCAAGGATCCGTCCTTCTTACCCACAAAAAAGAACCCCGCCCCCGCTGGAGAAGAGTAAGGACGAATGAACCCTGTTGTCAGAGAATCAGAAATATATTTCTCCATGGCCTCCATCTCGGGAACAGACAGAGAGTATAACTTGCCCTTAGGCGGAAACGTACCTGGCAATAAGTCTATAGCACAGTCATAGGGACGATGCGGAGGAAGAGAATCAGCCCGAGACTTACTGAACACCTCCTTCAGGTCGTGGTACTCCGCGGGCACGTTAGACAAATCCACTGCTTCCCCCTGAAACAGACTCAGAAACGGTTAAACAGGCAGAGACAAGACAGGACTTATGACACTCCTCGCTCCAGCTGGTAACAGAACCCAGTTTCCAGTTAATATTGGGGTTATGGGAATGGAGCCAAGGATGTCCGAGAACAATGAGGGAGAGAGAAGTGTCAGTGATGAAAAAGGAAATCTTCTCAGTGTGGTTGCCAGAGTGTGTGACTGGAGCGGTGGTGTGCTTGATGGTAGGAAGCTGATGACCATTGAGGGCGAAGGGCGCAATCTGGTGAGTGAGTGGTATGAATGGTAACTGAAGCTTACGTGCGAGGGTGCTGTCCATGAAATTGCCCTCTGCCCCAGAGTCCAGAAGTGTATGACCGGTGTGTGACTTGGTGGACCACTGTAGTCTTACCGGAAGGAGAGTAGATGTAGTCGAGGTCTTCTTGGCAGAGATCCCGCCCGATAGTAGCCTCCGTCTTACTACCGGGTTTGGTCTTTTACCAGGCACTTCTGACACTGATGACCCGGCTCACCACAGTATATGCATAATCCCAGGGATCTCCGCCGAATCCTCTCCTCCCGGGGTAACCGAGCTCGACCCACCTGCATGGGCTCCGGATCTGAGAGAACGCCGGCGGAGACTTCGCTGGAAAGGCTTGTAGGTTCAGTGCACTGCTGAGGTCTGGTGGACGACTTCCTTCTAGCTGCCATGGCTAAACGTGCGTCTACCCGGATCGCCAAATCCACCAGCCCGTTGAGAGAAGTCGGTAGCTCTGCCGTGACGATCTCTCGCTGGATCCGATCCGCCAACCCATGCAGGAAATGATCCCACTGCGCCTCCTCGTTCCACCTGCACTCCGCCGCCAGAGTCCGGAACTCGATGGCATAGTCCGATACCGACCGCTCCCC